>NC_092282.1:26882541-26895041 GCF_036320965.1 Panulirus ornatus
AACAACTACCATGTTATAATAACATGACACAAGTTATCATCATACAACAACTACCATGTTATAATAACATGACACAAGTTATCATCATACCACAACTACCATGTTATAATAACATGACACAAGTTATCATCATACTACAACTACCATGTTATAATAACATGACACAAGTTATCATCATACAACAACTACCATGTTATAATAACATGACACAAGTTATCATCATACAACAACTACCATGTTATAATAACATGACACAAGTTATCATCATACCACAACTACCATGTTATAATAACATGACACAAGTTATCATCATACTACAACTACCATGTTATAATAACATGACACAAGTTATCATCATACAACAACTACCATGTTATAATAACATGACACAAGTTATCATCATACAACAACTACCATGTTATAATAACATGACACAAGTTATCATCATACTACGACTACCATGTTATAATAACATGACACAGTACGAGTTGATGGTAAAGTCCTGGCTGGGCTGGCACGCTCCACAACTGAATATTAAATATTTGTAATATTCTGCAGCAAGACTCGTCATGTTAAATATTATAATATTCTGCACCGAGACTCATGTTAAATATTTGTAATATTCTGCACCGAGACTCATGTTAAATATTTGTAATATTCTGCAGCAAGACTCATGTTAAATATAATATTCTGCACCGAGACTCATGTTAAATATTCGTAATATTCAGGAGCAAGACTCGTCATGTTAAATATTCGTAATATTCCAGAATGGAGACGTGAAGGTGAAGCAAGACAAACACATCAAGTGTGATGGTATAGTGGAGATAATGTGTGGCATCGCCCGGGCCAGCACTCACTCACTCACTCACTCACTGTGGCCGGCTTAAAATGTCACAACCCAGCAACACTCAAGATGAGAGAGAGAGAGAGAGAGAGAGAGAGAGAGAGAGAGAGAGAGAGAGAGAGGCTCGTGACTGAGGTAATTAGACAGAAGCGCTTCGCGTGCTCGCGCGTGCTCGCGCGTGCGTGCGTGCGTGGGTCGGGGGGGGGGGGGGGGGTTGACCAGTGTTCACAGGTGAAGGTGTTATTTCAGTCACCTGGACGATGTGTACACATAACTGCCACCACTTGTGTACGTTTGGCCTGGCCTGACTACACACGTACACACACACACACACACACACATACAACTTGGAGGGGACTGGCGCCGAGTGAGACAGAAGGGGGTGGGACAGTGGGTTGTGGGACAGTGGGTTTTGGGACAGTAGGGGGTGGGGACAGTGGGTTGTGGGAAAGTGGGTTGTGGGACAGTGGGTTGTGGGACAGTAGGGGTGGGGACAGTGGGTTGTGGGACAGTGGGTTGTGGGACAGTGGGTTGTAGGACAGTAGAGGGTGGGGACAGTGGGTTGTGGGACAGTGGGTTGTGGGACAGTAGGGGTGGGGACAGTGGGTTGTGGGACAGTGGGTTGTGGGACAGTAGGGATGGGACAGTAGGTGGTTGGAGAGGGCTGGTAGCTTGGTGTACGTGGTTGAGTGTAGGTAGTGGGTTGGCAGTGGTGGAAGTCTGACCACTGAGGGTGTTGTGGAAGCAGTGGTCAGCAGAGCTGATGCTGACGTCGCTGACAGTGTGCCTCCGTCAGGCGGGCCTGTACCACGTCAGCGAGTGTGGGACAGCGAAGTCCCAGCCTAGTCCCCTGTGGGACGCCCCAGGTGAGGGACGGGCAGGTGGGGGAGGTTGTAGGTCATGAGGGGGGGGGGGGTTGTGCCTGCCTGGGTTGTGGTAGATAAGGTCCCACCATGATAACCGGGGGGGGAGGGGGGAGGGGGGTGTTGAGGAAGTGATGGTGTGTGTGTGTGTGTGTGTGTGTGTGTGTGTGTGTGTGTGTGTGTGTGGCTGGGACACGAGCTAGGGAGCCTGGCTGGGACTTTACCGTGTGTCGTAGCTAGGGAGAGGGAAGTGTCTTCATCACATCTACCACTTGTCTTGTCTACTGCCCACACCCCCACACCACGAACATACTGGTCGTCCATCGTCCGTGATGTAGGTCGTCCACCGTCCGTGATGCAGGTCGTCCATCGTCCGTGATGTAGGTCGTCCACCGTCCGTGATGCAGGTCGTCCACCGTCCGTGATGCAGGTCGTCCACCGTCCGTGATGCAGGTCGTCCACCGTCCGTGATGCAGGTCGTCCACCGTCCGTGATGTAGGTCGTCCATCGTCCGTGATGCAGGTCGTCCACCGTCCGTGATGCAGGTCGTCCACCGTCCGTGATGCAGGTCGTCCACCGTCCGTGATGCAGGTCGTCCACCGTCCGTGATGCAGGTCGTCCACCGTCCGTGATGCAGGTCGTCCACCGTCCGTGATGCAGGTCGTCCACCGTCCGTGATGCAGGTCGTCCACCGTCCGTGATGCAGGTCGTCCACCGTCCGTGATGCAGGTCGTCCACCGTCCGTGATGCAGGTCGTCCACCGTCCGTGATGCAGGTCGTCCACCGTCCGTGATGCAGGTCGTCCACCGTCCGTGATGCAGGTCGTCCACCGTCCGTGATGCAGGTCGTCCACCGTCCGTGATGCAGGTCGTCCACCGTCCGTGATGCAGGTCGTCCACCGTCCGTGATGCAGGTCGTCCACCGTCCGTGATGCAGGTCGTCCACCGTCCGTGATGCAGGTCGTCCATCGTCCGTGATGCAGGTCGTCCACATGCGATCCATCTCTTCCCTTAAGCTTACATCACCCCTCTCCCCCCACAGCTCAAGCTTGTATGTCCCACTTCAGCTCAAGCTTGGATGTCCTTCTGTGCATCCTTCCATTCAGCATGAACTTCTATGTCCCTCATTCTAAGCTGCTATGTCACCCTCCTCAGCTTGAGCCTCTACGTCCCATTCAGCTTAAGCTTCTGTGCCCCAGTTATGCTTGGCCAATGGGAGGGTCGGGATGATTTCAAGCCCCGTTGTGATTGGCTGGCGAGTGAGAGGAGTGAGAGCTGGACTGGACCAATGGGAGGGTCGGGATGGTTTGAAGCCCCGTTGTGATTGGCTGGCCAGTGAGAGGAGAGAGGCGCTGGGAGAGTATCGATCCGGCCGAAGGTGTGAGAGTGAGCCTTGCCACTCATTCAGCTGCACTCTCTCTCTCTCTCTCTCTCTCTCTCTCTCTCTCTCTCTCTCTCTCTCTCTCTCTCTCTCTCTCTCTTCCTACTCTTCCTCCCTCTCTTTACTCCTTCTATCTTCTCTTCCTCCTTTATCCCATCTATCTCTCCCTCTTCTTACATCTCCCCCTTCCCCCTCCCTCCATCTACACCCTCTCCACTGTCTGTTTCCTCTCCTGGTCTGTCTGTTGCCTCTCCTGGTCTGTCTGTTGCCTCTCCTGGTCTGTCTGTTGCCTCTCCTGGTCTGTCTGTTTCCTCTCCTGGTCTGTCTGTTGCCTCTCCTGGTCTGTCTGTTGCCTCTCCTGGTCTGTCTGTTGCCTCTCCTGGTCTGTCTGTTTCCTCTCCTGGTCTGTCTGTTGCCTCTCCTGGTCTGTCTGTTACCTCTCCTGGTCTGTCTGTTGCCTCTCCTGGTCTGTCTGTTGCCTCTCCTGGTCTGTCTGTTTCCTCTCCTGGTCTGTCTGTTGCCCCTCCTGGTCTGTCTGTTACCTCTGCTGGTCTATCTGTTGCCCCTCCTGGTCTGTCTGTTTCCTCTCCTGGTCTGTCTGTTGCCCCTCCTGGTCTGTCTGTTGCCTCTCCTGGTCTGTCTGTTGCCCCTCCTGGTCTGTCTGTTGCCCCTCCTGGTCTGTCTGTTGCCCCTCCTGGTCTGTCTGTTGCCTCTCCTGGTCTGTCTGTTGCCCCTCCTGGTCTGTCTGTTGCCCCTCCTGGTCTGTCTGTTGCCCCTCCTGGTCTGTCTGTTGCCACTGCTGGTCTGTCTGTTGCCCCTCCTGGTCTGTCTGTTGCCCCTCCTGGTCTGTCTGTTGCCACTGCTGGTCTGTCTGTTGCCCCTCCTGGTCTGTCTGTTGCCCCTCCTGGTCTGTCTGTTGCCACTGCTGGTCTGTCTGTTCCCTCTCTTGGTCTGTTTGTTGCCCCTGCTGGTCTGTCTGTTCCCTCTGCTGGTGTGTCTGTTCCCTCTCTTGGTCTGTTTGTTGCTCCTTCTGGTCTGTCTGTTATCCCTCCTGGTCTGTTGCTCCCCGAGATCTGTTGCCTGTGCCACCGTACTGGCTCTTGCCCACCCACCACTCTCCTTCCTTACCACCACTGTTCCCTCCTCTGTTCTCCCTCCACCCTCATCCTCCCTACAAGCAGGTGTCTGCTGCCCGATTTTCTGTTTTTCTTTAATAAACTACAAGAACAGTCTATCATTTTTCTGTTTGCTTGTCGAGGTCTGTGTCTGCTGGCCAGAGTCTTCTACTGGCATCGTCTGCTGCCACTGTCTTACTTCTGTTCCCTGCTCTACTCCATCTATCTATCTATCTATCTATCTATCTATCTAACATCCCTTCATCATCTATCATACACGCCATCGACCTTTGACCTTAACTATTATTGTCTACTTCAGCTGTGGTTTTCCTAAGTGTCTAACTCATTATCTTAATCTAATCTATCATTAACTATATATATATATATATATATATATATATATATATACAATGTTGTATGGTTGCGAGGCGTGGGCTATGGATAGAGTTGTGCGCAGGAGGATGGATGTGCTGGAAATGAGATGTTTGAGGACAATGTGTGGTGTGAGGTGGTTTGATCGAGTGAGTAACGTAAGGGTAAGAGAGATGTGTGGAAATAAAAAGAGCGTGGTTGAGAGAGCAGAAGAGGGTGTTTTGAAATGGTTTGGGCACATGGAGAGAATGAGTGAGGAAAGGGAGGGAGTAACAAAAGTGGGGAATGATGGTGAAGGTTGGGGGGGAGGGGAGGGCGTTAGTTGGCCACAATAGACTACTGACGCAGACTACAGTAGTCTACTGACGCAGGCTACAGTAGTCTACTGACGCAGGCTACAGTAGTCTACTGACGCAGGCTACAGTAGTCTACTGACGCAGGCTACAGTAATCTGTTGCTGATAAGAAAGACTATGTAGAAGAGGAGGAAGTTATCAAAGAGCAGATAATCTCTTTCATCTGAATAAAAAGATATCTATATTTATCTACATTTTCTCTTTTATCCAGATGCATAACGAGTCAGAGGTTGCGCCAGTATATTTCATTTACCGTTGAGTAATACAGGTAACAGGTAATCAATTACCCTTAACGAAATTAAGTTGGTTATAATCAATTTAAAAAAAAATATTCAATTTAGTGAATAACTGGTCGACAAATGGTCTAGTCTCCCCACCACAGAAAACGGTCTTCTGAGTTACGAGAAAATGGTCCCATCCAGCGCTGCCGCCGGATCACAGAAAACGGTCAAGTGTTCAGAAAATAGGGTTTCCTCAGGGGGACTATCATAAACGGACAGAATGACTGGTAAAGACACCCACTGGGTATAATACATGGAGAGGAACCATTCTCAGTAACTCTTAATAAAGACAGTGACTGTTACTGATCAGCATCGTACTCAATATTACACATCTATGTATCAGAACTGGACAGCAAGCAGAAATGACGTACACATGAATGTGTGTGTGTGTGTGTGTGTGTGTGTGTGTGCAAGTTAGTAAGCCATATATGAAAGTCTATTGACGAATTAAGTTAATATAAGTTCATCAGTGTGTGCATTACACTATTCCGACTATTTGTGTGTACGTAAATCAATGTTATTGGTCTATTGGTGAGGCCCAGCACTTGTTTTCCTTCTATCCCTCTCTACATTTTCCTCTGGTCAAGTGTGTCGTTCATCAGCCACATGACAGCTCAGCCGGTGGCATGACCCTTGTCACAACCTTGACCTACGTTCTCCAATACTATTAATAATAATAATAATAATAATAATAATACACAAATAGTTCAAACTTGCCTTATGTGTCATGCAAATGATAAATGTAGAGTCACCAAGAAAAGAATAAACAAAATGTATAATCAAAGTTTCTTACACTTTCATATTTTCTTCATTGTCGCTGTGTTCCTGCAGTGTACCATACAACCAACCAAAGAAAATGGTCACACTCCCATTGTAGAAAATGGAGAAGTTAATAGGAGTCTATCGTATATGGTTCTAACACTTAACTGTGTTTGATATAACCTAAGTGGTACGTGTATCACCACTGCTATAAAACAGAACATTATATATACATATATATATATATATATATATATATATATATATATATATATATATATATATATATATATATATATATATATATTTTTTTTTTTTTTTTTATACTTTGTCGCTGTCTCCTATGAGTCCAATATATATATATATATATATATATATATATATATATATATATATATATATATATATATATATATATATATATATATATATATATATAATCCTCCTATTATAACATCTACCTTTTCCAAAATATTTGAATCCTTCCTCAACTTCCATATTCTCAAATATCTTGAATCTTACGGACTTTGATCATCATTATAGGTTCAGTAAGGCGAGATCCACTGGTGATATTTTTTCTTATCTTACTAATGTCTGGTCATTATCCATGAAAGATTTTGGGGAGTCATGTGTCGTTGCCCTTGACATATGTAAGACTTATGCTAGGGTGTGGCATCGGGGTCTCAACTCTGGCTTCCCTCCCTCACTTTGCTCCATCATATCTAGCTTCCTCTCTGGCCGATCTATCTCTGTGGCTGTTGATGGATCAGCCCCTCACCTTTTCTCCATCAACAGCGGTGTCCCTCAAGGTTCTGTGCCGTCCTCTACACTATTTCTCCTTTTTATTAACGATTTCTTCTCCTCCACAAATAATCCATTGCACTCACACGCTGACGACTCGACACTGCATTCCACCACACCCTTCAATTCTGCTCCTTTTCCTCTCACTCGATCTGCATCTCGTCTCGATACATCTCCTCAATAAGCTCAGACTTGGACAGGATATGTCAGCCGGGTAAAATCAAATCTGGTCAAGTGTAATGCCTCCAAGATGCAGTTTCTATCACTAAACCTCGAAACTGTGCAGTTCTCTCCCCTCTCATGTCTCTCCCAGTAAGTACGACCTGCCACACATTTTAAAAGACAGTTTTTTTCACTTCCTCCAAAACTCGTCAATACTTTCCCTTGTGTCTTCCATTTCCCTTCCCTAATCCTCTCTACACTTCAATCAAGATCCGACCTTAGTGTGGACCCTCGCCATGTCATACCCGTTTTCTCTACACTCAAACAATGTTAGAAATAAATTCACGAGATGTTGACCATATGTGATGTTGTGTTTGGACAAACTGCGTCGACTGTGTGATGAATACTGACCACGTGACGTCATCACGTGACGATGACGTAGATAACATTTCGTCTTGTAGTAACAAGTAAAAGGAAATTTATTTCACGAAATAACACCAATCCAGAACCAGACCCAGGTCTAACGTATTCGAAATCTTTTGTAGACACTAAAATTAGCCTTTGAGGAGCCATTTCCCCCGCCCACAACCCTCCCCACAGTTTAAGGACAGAGATACAGGTAAACACTGTATCAGTTGTGTAACCTCTGTTGTCCAGAAGTTATGGAAATGACGTCATATTTCGAACTCTGGCACGAATGGTTTCAGTCCAGTCGCATCGAACTGTTAGTGTGGGGACGGGCACACACGTCCAGTGTGAAGATGTCATGTTGATCAAGGAAAATGTAGAGAAAACTATAACTATTTGAAAATGACATGTGGAAAGAGGAAAATGGCTCTTCCATACATGACTGCTACGCTGATTGGATGACTTTAGCTATGCGAGTGTAAGGCAAGTTGGAGCAGTCATGCAGGAGGAGGAAGGTGGTGAGGTACTCACATGAGGTCACCCAGGCCCATCTTCATGTTGGACTGGACCAGGGCGCAGCTCTTGTGGTCGCTCAAGGTCACTGCTGTCCGCCGTCGGAAGTAGCCAGCACCAGTGAGCGGTGAGGGCGAGGTCAGGGGCGGGTACCGCTGTACGTAGGGCCCGTTGGGCAGACTGAGGCGCACCTGCTTCTTGCCCCCGCTGGGGCCCTCGCTGGGGGCCCCCATCACCACGCTACCCTCCGACCTGTTGCTGACACTCAGCTCTGAGAGCCGCCGCGCCCCCAGGTGGTCCTCCTCGTGATCCTGGTCTGACTTGTCTCCTTCTGCGTCGTCGTCAGGAGCGGTAGATGCTCCTGCAGGAGGCTCCTGCCCGTCCTCCTCCTCCTCCTCCTCCTCCTCCTCCACGAGGACGCCATGGCCGTCTGAGGTGAGGGACGAGTGTCGTCTGGTCACCACCACGATGGACGACTCCTCGATCGACCCCAGGGACGACCTGCCTGGGGAGCGCGAGGGTGACCTGGGCGGGGCGCGGCCTGGAGAGGTGCCCGGGGAGCGTGCTGGGGAGGGGCTTGTCCCCAGGGGAGCTGGGGAGCGGCAGAGGGAGGTGAGAGAACCACTGGTGTTCCTGCGTGCGGCGGGCGACGCCAGCCTGGAGGGGGAGCGGGAGGCTGGCAGCAACGACGACGAAGACGACAACAAGGACGCCGAGCTAGTACGACGCCTGGCGTGCCGGCCGGCCACACCGAACATCCTCCTGCTCCACCAGCGCCTCCTGCACAACACAAACCATCAATTACTACCATCATCATCACATACATGACACATGTTAACATATTACTACCATCATCATCACTACATACATGACATATATCAACATATTACTACCATCATCATCACTACATACATGACATATATCAACATATTACTACCATCATCATCACTACATACATGACATATATCAACATATTACTACCATCATCATCACTACATACATACATGATACATGTCAACATATTACTACCATCATCACTACAACATACATGACACATGTCAACACATTACTACATAGCTTCACTACTAACTTATTACTCATGATTATAATGATATCAATAATGATAATAATAATAATAATAATAATAATAATAATAATAATAATAATGAGAATAATAACACTAAATAATGGAAAAGTAGGTAAGTATTAAGCTCAAAGGTCTGTCATACTGATCACACCACTGTGATGACCAGTATGTGTCATGTACTCTACCCACTGTTATCTTCACTACACAATCCTCCACGACACGAGGCCGTCTGACCCCATATGGTGGAGGTCAAAGGTCATAAACACGAAGGGTTCTCATCTCCTTTAGAAGTCACAACTCTTTATCTTAACCAAACTACATCACTGACAACACTGCCTTTGTGACCTATAACCCTTGTGGGTCAGGTCGAAGGTCAATATTGACTACACCCTCAATACCAGGTCAGGTCAACGACCCCCAGACTATGAACACGTATCTGACATGACACAAGTAACACTATCTTGTGTTAGAAACATTTTCGATTGTTGGATAAATACAAAATTATTGTATAATAATGAAAACAAAACCAATAGAAACATTCTTGGGTCATTAATGATGACATAATCAGTTCACCTAAGTTTCCCCTCTCAAGTCTCCATAAGCAACCATTTTCTCTGACCATTGACAAGAGAAAACGGATGCCTCTAAAGATGAGCGCCAGGAAGTCGTAGAAAACGGTGTCATCCGTTTTCGTTCACGGATCGGTTGGCGGGGGTAACTCAATTACCTTCCTAGGTCTCCCTATCTTACACAAAAAGTTTTAAAAAAAAGTACAAAAATGCCTATTTTCCTCACAACGTTTTCTATTTATGGTTACAAATGAAGCACGGGCGTTACCTGTAGTGTGACACGATCAACAGATACAGCTAAATATGGACGTAGAGACAGACAAACATAGTAGTGCAAGACTTGTTATCTACAATATAATGGAGAATGAATCAGGCCCACTGTACCTGCTGTACCGTGGGCCACACGGTACACTTGGGCACGGTTTACCTACTGTACCGTGGGCCACATGGTACACTTGGGCACGGTGTACCTGCTGTAACGTGGGCCACACGGTACACCCGGGCACGGTGTACCTGCTGTACTGTGGGCCACACGGTACACCCGGGCACGGTGTACCTGCTGTACCGTGGGCCACACGGTACACTTGGGCACGGTTTACCTACTGTACCGTGGGCCACACGGTACACCCGGGCACGGTGTGCCTGCTGTAACGTGGGCCACACGGTACACCCGGGCACGGTGTGCCTGCTGTAACGTGGGCCACACGGTACACCCGGGCACGGTGTACCTGCTGTACTGTGGGCCACACGGTACACCCGGGCATGGTGTACCTGCTGTAACGTGGGCCACACGGTACACCCGGCCACGGTGTAACTGCTGTAACGTGGGCCACACGGTACACCCGGGCACGGTGTACCGTGGGCTACAAGGTAAAGATGGCTCAATGTAACCAGTGTACCCTGAGCTACACGGTACAGCCGGGTGTACCGTCCATGCTGTCACAATATCCATGTGGGAAAAGTGGCGTGTGTCGACGACGTAGCCATCACCAAAGTGTACCACCTAACCCTGCTCTCGTGTGGAGCGCAACCTTGGCACTGCAGACTTTCATTCATGACCTAAACTCGTCTGAGACCTGAGATTTCCATCTCACAATGACCTCAAAAATATCTTAGATTTAGAAATAGACAATTTCTATACGTAACAAGGTCACTAACGAGAACAAAGCGTCCAGGTGTAATTAAATTTTGGGTTTGTATATTCACAACCATCTCACAACACAACCTGTACAAGAATACAACTGAGCCACTATAGGATATATATATATATATATATACATATATATATATATATATATATATATATATATATATATATATATATACATATATATATATATATATATATATATATATATATATATATTTATCTTTTTTTATTGTGCTTTGTCGCTGTCTCCCGCGTTAGCGAGGTAGCGCGAGGAAACAGACGAAAGAATGGCCCAACCCACCCACATACACATGTATGTGCATACACGTCCACACACGCACATATACATACCTATAAATTTCGTCTGTTTCCTTGCGCTACCTCGCAAACGCGGGAGACAGCGACAAAGCAAATATATATATATATATATATATATATATATATATATATATATATATATATATATATATATATATATTTTTTTTTTTTTTTTTTTTTTTTATACTTTGTCGCTGTCTCCCGCGTTTGCGAGGTAGCGCAACGAAACAGACGAAAGAAATGGCCCAACCCCCCCCCCATACACATGTACATACACACGTCCACACACGCAAATATACATACCTACACAGCTTTCCATGGTTTACCCCAGACGCTTCACATGCCTTGATTCAATCCACTGACAGCACGTCAACCCCGGTATACCACATCGCTCCAATTCACTCTATTCCTTGCCCTCCTTTCACCCTCCTGCATGTTCAGGCCCCGATCACACAAAATCTTTTTCACTCCATCTTTCCACCTCCAATTTGGTCTCCCTCTTCTCCTCGTTCCCTCCACCTCCGACACATATATCCTCTTGGTCAATCTTTCCTCACTCATTCTCTCCATGTGCCCAAACCATTTCAAAACACCCTCTTCTGCTCTCTCAACCACGCTCTTTTTATTTCCACACATCTCTCTTACCCTTACGTTACTTACTCGATCAAACCACCTCACACCACACATTTTCCTCAAACATCTCATTTCCAGCACATCCATCCTCCTGTGCACATCTCTATCCATAGCCCACGCCTCGCAACCATACAACATTGTTGGAACCACTATTCCTTCAAACATACCCATTTTTGCTTTCCGAGATAATGTTCTCGACTTCCACACATTTTTCAAGGCTCCCAAAATTTTCGCCCCCTCCCCCACCCTATGATCCACTTCCGCTTCCATGGTTCCATCCACTGACAGATCCACTCCAAGATATCTAAAACACTTCACTTCCTCCAGTTTTTCTCCATTCAAACTCACCTCCCAATTAACTTGACCCTCACCCCTACTGTACCTAATAACCTTGCTCTTATTCACATTTACTCTTAACTTTCTTCTTCCACACACTTTACCAAACTCAGTCACCAGCTTCTGCAGTTTCTCACATGAATCAGCCACCAGCGCTGTATCATCAGCGAACAACAACTGACTCACTTCCCAAGCTCTCTCATCCCCAACAGACTTCATACTTGCCCCTCTTTCCAGGACTCTTGCATTTACCTCCCTAACAACCCCATCCATAAACAAATTAAACAACCATGGAGACATCACACACCCCTGCCGCAAACCGACATTCACTGAGAACCAATCACTTTCCTCTCTTCCTACACGTACACATGCCTTACATATATATATATATATATATATATATATATATATATATATATATATATATATATATATATATATATACAGACATATACATATATACACATGCACATAATTCATACTGTCTGCCTTTATTCATTCCCGTTGCCATCCCGCCACATATGAAATGACAACCCCCTCCCCCCGCATGTGCG
>NC_092282.1:26897541-26969688 GCF_036320965.1 Panulirus ornatus
TGACTGAACTAAGAACACAAACCCATCTTTTGTGATAAACCTGTCCAATAAACAACTAGATAAGGATTCCTTGTGTGCTTTAGGCTATGGATTAAGTTTTGTGTGCTCAAACAGGGAAGCCAGCTGGGTTGATGTCACAAAGTCGTTTTGCAATTTAGAGAAATACAGTAAATTATCTAATGATGAAATTAATATCTGTCAGGGTTTAGTATATGCCAGTTTGTCAAAACCAGTGGATCCTAACTGCCCTAAAATATTTATAATTGCTATTAACACTATAAAGAAGACAATGATATACATATTACTAAAGCAGATATGGCTAACACTGTTGTGATTATAGACAAAAGTAATTATTCATCTGATACGAATGATCTTTTGAATTATGATACAACATACTTCAAACGCAGTAAGAATCCCCTAGAAGCAGACAATTCCCATTTCAATAAAGAAATGAAGTTGTTGTTGAAAGGTGATGGTTCTCTTATCAAAAATTTGTCGTCTTTGTCCCCTTCATTACCATATATGTATGGACTTATGAAAACATATAAACAAAATTTCCAGCAAGACCTATAGTGAGTTCAGTAGGCTCCATCACATATAAATTGTCAAAATGGTTAGTTTCTTTATCAAGCCCTTTAGTGGGTAAGGTATCAAATTCTTAAATCATGAAAAATGTAGCTTTAGTCAAGCTAAACAATATCACTGTTAATTTTGATTTCAAACTTGTTAGCTTTGATGTTTCCTAACTTTTCACTAAAGTTCCAGTTGATGACCTTTTAGAATATTTATTTGATGTCTTGGATGATATTCATTTACCTGTTTCAAAGTCTGTTTTCATTGAACTGATAAAATTGTGTATAAAAGACTGTGTATTTCAATTCAATGGAGAATATTATGCTAAAAAATTTGGTATGGCAATGGGTAACCTTCTTTCACCTGTACTAAGTAATCTTTATATGGAATTTTTTGAAACAAAATTACTAATGGATATTTTACCTTCTAATGCAATTTGGTTTAGGTATGTAGATGATGTTCTTTGTGTTTGGCCAACAGATGAAAATTTACAAACATTTCTCCCCTTACTTAACAATTTAGTACCTTCCATCAAATTTACTGTAGGAAATGAAAATAATGGTATGTTACCATTTTTAGATTGCATGATCTATAGACAAGGAAACAAGTTTAAGTTTAGCATATACAGAAAACCTACCAATGTATGCTCATATATCCATTATTACTTATCTCAACAAGACAGAGTTAAATTATCATCATTTCAATCTATGTTCCTAAGGGCATTACGTATTTGTAGTCCAGACCTTATTAATGATGAGTTTGAGAAGATATATTCTATTGGATCCAAGTTAAAGTTCCCTAGATCTTTTATTGATAAATCCCTCAAGTTAGCAAAGAAATCATTTTATAGAGTTGAGCCCAAACCTCACAGTGACACCAAGAATCTTTTAGTTCTCTCTTTTAATAATACTTTTACTTTACTTCCCATGTTGCATAAATCCTTGAATGTAAATGTTGCCTTCAGCAACAATAATACTATAAAGAATATCTTAATCAGGAATTCACCAGAACATTCTCCTGGATGCATCTATAAAGTGCCATGTAGAAATTGTGATAAGTTTTATGTTGGACAGACTGGTAAGGATCTTTCTGTTAGACTTAAGCAACATAAATACAGTATAAGAACGGGACAAGAATCAAATGCCTTGTTTAATCACGCTAAAAACTATGATCACTGTATTGACTGGAGCAATGCTATCTCAGTTATTAACTTGAACTATTACCACGAGAAATATCACTGAATCTTCTATCATCAAATACACAAAGAATTATAACCTTAATATTAGTGAAGGTCTGTACAAATTGGATAACTTGATTGCTGATAAAATTTGTAAACAATTCCCCTTCTTGTCCACATAATAAGTTTATGAACGCTCGTTGTATGTCTTGGACAATCACATGTTTACCAAATGGCGTCCTACCTACGTCTCTTCGTTGTATATCAACTGACTGTTATATTTCTCTCTTGTGTCTCCCCTGATGATGTGATTATTTTCCCCGTGGACTCATAGTAATATATATATATATATATATATATATATATATATATATATATACAATATGCCTCATACCTAGCTAGCTGATATCACATATCCGGATCATAATATCCGGATATTCCGACAGATGGGACGTGCAGACCGGACCCAAACCAACTTGGCCGATAACAAACCGTGATAAGAAAGATAAAGACCAACATTGATATTATCATTATTTTTCTAATTTAATTCTTTGATGCATTAAATACGTCCTAACATTATAGTAGACAGATATAATTACATATTGTTCTAGGTAATTATGTGCGGTTTAATGAAGTTAATTACTTCACTCAATTGTAACAATAATAATAATAATAATAATGATGGTTTTTATTGGCCCAGGAGCAAAGGCCACACACAGCATATACAACCATCATAGCCAATGGTCGTGTCGCCGAGGTCAAAGGTCGTACAGTCGTGCTCAAGGGTCGTACCGTTGTGATACGAAGAGGAGGGGGGGGGGAGAAGTAGTCCTCCCCTCCTGTATTATTGAGTGCCACGTGATGGACCAGGGCACCGACGCCCAGGGCTCTCATCTGACCGCCCACCAGTCATGCACCGCCCACCAGTCATGCACCGCCCACAAGTCATGCACTGCTCAGGTTGTGTGGTAGAGGACCAGCCTGGTAGTGTGGGGGACCATCTGGTCTGGTAGTGTGGGGGGGGGGGCACTTTGCACAGGTAGATGACGTGACGGGTCGCACGGGTGAGGGTCCCGGGGCTGGGGCGGGGCTGGGGCAGGGCTGGGGCGGGGCCAGGTGAGAGCAACAGTGTGGGATCCACTGGGACAGGATCCCAGCACAGCTTTAAGCAGTGGGTGGTGGAGGGCGGGGCGGGGCGGGGCGGGGCGGGGCGGGGCCTGAACGTACGCCACCCGGGCCACGCCAACAGTGCGTAACCTCCCTAGATCAACAATGGCGTAAAAACGCACGAAAGATAAGAGACAACCAGATCATGAACCACTGCATGACCCCCAGCATGACCACACATGCTGTACCAGCCAACAAGGTTGTTAACCCGTCCTCGTTACGCGATGATCTCTAGGGCATGACTGTGGGCTGTGGGTAACATACACGATAGATAGACAGAGAGTAGATGTGAGGGAAGGCCGTCTGTTCCTGGCGCTACCTCGCTCACCCGAGAAACGGCGAAGGAACATTAAAGACCTCTTATCTTATCCCCCCCCCCCTGCCGCAGGTCAGGTCAGGTCAGGTCAGAGCCCCGGGGGAAGCTGCTGGCCCCGGGGCTCTGACCTGATTCCCCAGGTCACTTTGCCCGAGGGATTAGGGGGGGGGGAGTGCCTTTACATCTGCCATGACTACACACACACACACACACACACACACACACACATACACATACACACACACACACATACACACACACACATACACACAAGGTTTCCAGTATCATATAATCAGGTAATAACAGATAATTACGTACATAATTCCAAGCGTTCATGTGAGACACTTAACAACTATAGCAAAACCCTTAATGGTTACTTAGAAGAGCACACACACAGAGGTCACTTTATATGAAGTATAAGTAGCCCTTACCCTAGGGTCATTGTAAGTGTCATGTAGTAACGTCTCTTTAACAATTTACTTAGTAAGTCAATATGGGGAAATGACTACACCTGACTTATGCTGGCGGGTCGTAAGTACGACCTGTACGACCTCCTGAGCACGACGGTACGATCCTTGAGCACGACGGTACGATCCTTGAGCACGACGGTACGATCCTTGAGTACGACAGTACGACCCTTGAGCACGACGGTACGACCCTTGAGCACGACGGTACGACCCTTGAGCACGAAGGTACGACCCTTGAGCACGACGGTACGAACCTTGATCACGACGGTACGACCCTTGAGCACGACGGTACGACCCGTCAGCACGACCCTACCGCACATGGGTGAGGCAAGAGGTGTAGTGAGCGCTGGGCACGACCCGTGACCACTGTGTGTCACGTGAGAGCAGGACGAGGTCAGAGGTCAACCACCTCAATGAATTCGGGAAACTAACATGAAAACACTTGGGCTGGAAGGGTCACATGTACACTACACGTCAATGTAGCAAACGCCCGTACGACTGGTTATAAATAGGACCTCAACTGACCTTAGGACAATAGGTCAAGGTCACCAGGGCATTACTGGCTCAGGACGACCAGGTCATGGAGGGTTCACAACGCCGCTGCCACACGTTACGAGGGTCACAACGCCGCTGCCACACGTACGATTCATACCTTTACACTGTGACGGCGGCGTTACGTCACAGGCAACCAGGCAGAACAGAATGACCTTCCCTGGCAGGTCAGGGGAAAGGTCACCACCCCTTAACGTAAGGTCAGGGAATCCAAGGGGTCAATAAACAAGAAAAAATGTATGTTACTCCAGTGATATGGTTTACATATGTCTCCCTTAAGGCATATATATATATATATATATATATATATATATATATATATATATATAATATATATATATATATATATATATGTTTTGAGGACAATGTGTGGTGTGAGGTGGTTTGATCGAGTAAGTAACGTAAGGGTAAGAGAGATGTGTGGAAATAAAAGAGCGTGGTTGAGAAGCAGAAAGGGGTGTTTTGAAATGGTTTGGGCACATGGAGAGAATGAGTGAGGAAAGACTGTCCAAGAGGATATATGTGTCAGAGGTGGAGGGAACGAGGAGAAGTGGGAGACCAAATTGGAGGTGGAAAGATGGAATGAAAAAGATTTTGAGCGATCGGGGCCTGAACATGCAGGAGGGTGAAAGGCGGGCAAGGAATAGAGTGAACTGGATCGATGTGGTATACCGGGGTTGACGTGCTGTCAGTGGATTGAATCAGGGCATGTGAAGCGTCTGGGGTAATCCATGGAAAGCTGTGTGGGGTCTGGATGTGGAAAGGGAGCTGTGGTTTCGGGCATTATTATATGACAGCTAGAGACTGAGTGTGAACGAATGGGGCCTTTGTTGTCTTTTCCTAACGCTACCTCGCACACATGAGGGGGGAGGGGGATGGTATTCCATGTGTGGTGAGGTGGCGATGGGAATGAATAAAGGCAGACAGTGTGAATTGTGTGCATGGGTATATATGTATGTGTCTGTGTGTGTATATATATGTGTACATTGAGATGTATAGGTATGTATATTTGCGTGTGTGGACGTGTATGTATATACATGTGTATGGGGGTGGGTTGGGTTTTCCCTTCCTTTGGGTTTCCTTGCGCTACCCCCAAAAACGGGGGAGACACCCGACAAAGCAAAAAAAAAAAAAAAATAAAAAAAAAATTAAAATATTTTAAAATTAAAAAAAAAGGGTATATACAGTATACGAGGGTAAACCCCTCAGGAGGGCCCCTGCGACCTGATTTGACCTCTTGAGTCCAAAACGAGCAAAACTTTACATGTTCCACTTACAAAACCCAGTGCCTTACATTTTACACAGTGACGTGTACCCCTCAACAGGGGGCGTGTCACTCACACAGGGGACGTGTACACTCCCCCCGTGAGTGTACACACACAGTGAGTTTTCATCACACATTTGACGTTTTACATTACACAGTGAGTGTACCTCACACGTGACGTGTACACTACACATGACGTGTACCTCACACAGTGACGTGTACACTCCCCACAGTCTGAAAACTGTTTTAGTAAATTCAGTTATCATTTATTGAGGAGAGAATGTTGACAGAACTTTTATAATTTAAAGGACAGTGTACATCTTTATTTAATCTGCACATGAAATGTACAAACTTTTGTAAAAAAACTAAAATTTTAACATACATTCCCAAGCCCTTTGTAATTCCTAAATACTTCTGTTTGTAAATTTTTAAAAAAAAGAAAAAAAAAAATATATATAAATTCAACTTTGTCAAAAAAGGTGAAATTTGTCCCTTTCTCAAGAGAGTTTTTAAACCCCATTTTGAAATTTTTTGAAGGGATATAGAAAATGGGCTACGGGCATTTTCTTTTTTAAAATTTTTGCGATATTTTGATTTTCTTAACCCATTTCTGATTCAAATGTTAACAATGACTTATTAACGAATCAGTTCAATGGTTAAATGAAAAATTAGATCTGTTTCAATAGGGCCCCCCCCCCTCCCCCCCCCTCTACCCCCACTTCCCCTTTTTTTAAATCAAGTTCAAAAGTATGGGGTCGAGGGAGAAAGTTTATTGTGGTTGTGTGATGGTTGGGGGGGACAATGGGCCCCCGGGTATTGCGTTCCCCGCTCTGCAACTGATGGCCGTAAGGGAGGTCAGGGAGGGGCACGGGTGGTCCCAAAAAACCTAATATTGTTTTTGGAGGAAATGTTCCCCGCGTTGGGTTTTGGGGAACATTGAACCTGGTGCTTTGTGAGAGCTGTGTTCAGTGTAAAGTTGAACGTGTAAAAGTTCCCTCCTGCCAAAAAAAATTTCATTAAAAGGTATTTTTTACGATAATTTTATCAGTTTAAAGAGATTTTTTGATAAATTTTATAATAATGTAACACTTATGTTTATTATGGTCGTGAAATGAGGGATTTATTGCTTACTAAAAAATTGTACACCAAATTTTGGTTTTCTCAATGGTTAACAACCAGTGTTCATCATTATAAAAAAGGGTCTACAAAGTGTCAAGTTGAAGTACATTAGTATAAAAAACTGATTTTACAAAATATTTTACCCAAAACCCCCTGATGTTTAAATGGAAAATAAAAATATATAAAATATATAAAATTAAAATATATAAAATATATAATTATATTATTTATTTAATATAATATATATATATATATCAATTCTTTATTTTTTATTTATTTTGCTTTGTCGCGGGTTTCCCCCGTTAGCGAAGAGCGCAAAAGGGAAAAAGCGAAAAAAAAGGCCCAAAAACCCCCCCACATACACATGTATTCATACCGTCCCCAACCCCAAAAAATACATTCCCATACATTCAAGTTTAATACAATATATAACACTAATATACATAATACACATGTACATAATTATACTGTCGGCCCTTTTTCATTCCCCTCGCCCCCCGAACATGAAATAACGACCCCCCCCCCCTCTTAAAATTTAGTTTAGTGTCATGTAATAATTTCACCCAAATCACAGTTTTAAACCCGGACCCACAAACTTTCCCTGGTTTACCCCCGGCGTTCACATGCCCGGTTCAATCCACTGACGGCCGTCGATGATTTTACCATATGTTCCCAAATTACTTATTCCCTTCCCCGCCTTTTCCCCCCGCATGTTCAGGCCCCCATCCCCAAAATTTTTTATTATTTTCCCCTTCCCAAATTTTGGGTTTATTATCGTTCCCTCCCCCTTTTGAACAAAATTTTTTTGGTCAATCTTTCCTCACTCATTCTCTCCATGTGCCCAAACCACTTCAAAACACCCTCTTCTGCTCTCTCAACCACGCTCTTTTTATTTCCACACATCTCTCTTACCCTTACGTTACTCACTCGATCAAACCACCTCACACCACACATTGTCCTAAAACATCTCATTTCCAGCACATCCATCCTCCTGCGCACAACTCTATCCATAGCCCACGCCTCGCAACCATACAACATTGTTGGAACCACTATTCCTTCAAACATACCCATTTTGCTTTCCGAGATAATGTTCTCGACTTCCACACATTCTTCAAGGCCCCCAGAATTTTCGCCCCCTCCCCCACCCTATGATCCACTTCCGCTTCCATGGTTCCATCCGCTGACAGATCCACTCCCAGATATCTAAAACACTTCACTTCCTCCAGTTTTTCTCCATTCAAACTCACCTCCCAATTGACTTGACCCTCAACCCTACTGTACCTAATAACCTTGCTCTTATTCACATTTACTCTTAACTTTCTTCTTCCAAACACTTTACCAAACTCAGTCACCAGCTTCTGCAGTTTCTCACATGAATCAGCCACCAGCGCTGTATCATCAGCGAACAACAACCGACTCACTTCCCAAGCTCTCTCATCCCCAACAGACTTCATACTTGCCCCTCTTTCCAAAACTCTTGCATTTACCTCCCTAACAACCCCATCCATAAACAAATTAAACAACCATGGAGACATCACACACCCCTGCCGCAAACCTACATTCACTGAGAACCAATCACTTTCCTCTCTTCCTACACGTACACATGCCTTACATCCTCGATAAAAACTTTTCACTGCTTCTAACAACTTGCCTCCCACACCATATATTCTTAATACCTTCCACAGAGCATCTCTATCAACTCTATCATATGCCTTCTCCAGATCCATAAAAGCTACATACAAATCCATTTGCTTTTCTAAGTATTTCTCACATACATTCTTCAAAGCAAACACCTGATCCACACATCCTCTACCACTTCTGAAACCACACTGCTCTTCCCCAATCTGATGCTCTGTACATGCCTTCACCCTCTCAATCAATACCCTCCCATATATATATATATATATATATATATATATATATATATATATATATATATATACAATATGCCTCATACCTAGCTAGCTGATATCACATATCCGGATCATAATATCCGGATATTCCGACAGATGGGACGTGCAGACCGGACCCAAACCAACTTGGCCGATAACAAACCATGATAAGAAAGATAAAGACCAACATTGATATTATCATTATTTTTCTAATTTAATTCTTTGATGCATTAAATACGTCCTAACATTATAGTAGACAGATATAATTACATATTGTTCTAGGTAATTATGTGCGGTTTAATGAAGTTAATTACTTCACTCAATTGTAACAATAATAATAATAATAATAATGATGGTTTTTATTGGCCCAGGAGCAAAGGCCACACACAGCATATACAACCATCATAGCCAATGGTCGTGTCGCCGAGGTCAAAGGTCGTACAGTCGTGCTCAAGGGTCGTACCGTCGTGATACGAAGAGGAGGGGGGGGGGGGGGGAAGAAGTCCTCCCCTCCTGTATTATTGAGTGCCACGTGATGGACCAGGGCACCGACGCCCAGGGCTCTCATCTGACCGCCCACCAGTCATGCACCGCCCACAAGTCATGCACCGCCCACAAGTCATGCACCGCCCACAAGTCATGCACCGCCCACAAGTCATGCACTGCTCAGGTTGTGTGGTAGAGGACCAGCCTGGTAGTGTGGGGGACCATCTGGTCTGGTAGTGTGGGGGGGGGGGGGGGCACTTTGCACAGGTAGATGACGTGACGGGTCGCACGGGTGAGGGTCCCGGGGCTGGGGCGGGGCTGGGGCAGGGCTGAGGCGGGGCCAGGTGAGAGCAACAGTGTGGGATCCACTGGGACAGGATCCCAGCACAGCTTTAAGCAGTGGGTGGTGGAGGGCGGGGCGGGGCGGGGCGGGGCGGGGCGGGGCGGGGCCTGAACGTACGCCACCCGGGCTACGCCAACAGTGCGTAACCTCCCTAGATCAACAATGGCGTAAAAACGCACGAAAGATAAGAGACAACCAGATCATGAACCACTGCATGACCCCCAGCATGACCACACATGCTGTACCAGCCAACAAGGTTGTTAACCCCTCCTCGTTACGCGATGATCTCTAGGGCATGACTGTGGGCTGTGGGTAACATACACGATAGATAGACAGAGAGTAGATGTGAGGGAAGGCCGTCTGTTCCTGGCGCTACCTCGCTCACCCGAGAAACGGCGAAGGAACATTAAAGACCTCTTATCTTATCCCCCCCCCCCCCGCAGGTCAGGTCAGGTCAGGTCAGAGCCCCGGGGGAAGCTGCTGGCCCCGGGGCTCTGACCTGATTCCCCAGGTCACTTTGCCCGAGGGATTAGGGGGGGGGGGGGGGAGTGGCCTTACATCTGCCATGACTACACACACACACACACACACACACACACACACACACATACACACACACACACACACACACACACACACACACACACAAGGTTTCCAGTATTATATAATCAGGTAATAACAGATAATTACTTACATAATTCCAAGCGTTCATGTGAGACACTTAAAAACTACAGCAAAACCCTTAATGGTTACTTAGAAGAGCACACACACAGAGGTCACTTTACATGAAGTATAAGTAGCCCTTACCCCAGGGTCATTGTAAGTGTCATGTAGTAACGTCTCTTAACAAGTTACTTTGTAAGTCAATATGGGAAAATGACTACACCTGACTTATGCTGGCGGGTCGTAAGTACGACCTGCACGACCTCCTTAGCACGACGGTACGACCCTTGAGCACGACGGTACGACCCTTGAGTACGACGGCACAACCCTTGAGTACGACAGTACGACCCTTGAGCACGACCCTACCCCACATGGGTGAGGCAAGAGGTGTAGTGAGCGCTGGGCACGACCCGTGACCACTGTGTGTCACGTGAGAGCAGGACGAGGTCAGAGGTCAACCACCTCAATGAATTCGGGAAACTAACATGAAAACACTTGGGCTGGAAGGGTCACATGTACACTACACGTCAATGTAGTAAACGACCGTACGACTGGTTATATATAGGACCTCAACTGACCTTGGGACAATAGGTCAAGGTCACCAGGGCATTACTGGCTCAGGACGACCAGGTCATGGAGGGTTCACAACGCCGCTGCCACACGTACGAGGGTCACAACGCCGCTGCCACACGTACGATTCATACCTTTACACTGTGACGGCGGCGTTACGTCACAGGCAACCAGGCAGAACAGAATGACCTTCCCTGGCAGGTCAGGGGAAAGGTCATCACCCCTTAACGTAAGGTCAGGGAATCCCAGGGGTCAATAAACAAGAAAAAATGTATGTTACTCCAGTGATATGGTTTACATATGTCTCCCCTTAAGGCATATATATATATATATATATATATATATATATATATATATATATATATATATATATATATATATATTTTTTTTATACTTTGTCGCTGTCTCCCGCGTTTGCGAGGTAGCGCAAGGAAACAGACGAAAGAAATGGCCCAACCCCCCCCATACACATGTATATACATACGTCCACACACGCAAATATACATACCTACACAGCTTTCCATGGTTTACCCCAGACGCTTCACATGCCTTGATTCAATCCACTGACAGCACGTCAACCCCGGTATACCACATCGCTCCAATTCACTCTATTCCTTGCCCTCCTTTCACCCTCCTGCATGTTCAGGCCCCGATCACACAAAATCTTTTTCACTCCATCTTTCCACCTCCAATTTGGTCTCCCTCTTCTCCTCGTTCCCTCCACCTCCGACACATATATCCTCTTGGTCAATCTTTCCTCACTCATTCTCTCCATGTGCCCAAACCACTTCAAAACACCCTCTTCTGCTCTCTCAACCACGCTCTTTTTATTTCCACACATCTCTCTTACCCTTACGTTACTCACTCGATCAAACCACCTCACACCACACATTGTCCTCAAACATCTCATTTCCAGCACATCCATCCTCCTGCGCACAACTCTATCCATAGCCCACGCCTCGCAACCATACAACATTGTTGGAACCACTATTCCTTCAAATATACCCATTTTTGCTTTCCGAGATAATGTTCTCGACTTCCACACATTCTTCAAGGCCCCCAGAATTTTCGCCCCCTCCCCCACCCTATGATCCACTTCCGCTTCCATGGTTCCATCCGCTGCCAGATCCACTCCCAGATATCTAAAACACTTCACTTCCTCCAGTTTTTCTCCATTCAAACTCACCTCCCAATTGACTTGACCCTCAACCCTACTGTACCTAATAACCTTGCTCTTATTCACATTTACTCTTAACTTTCTTCTTCCACACACTTTACCAAACTCAGTCACCAGCTTCTGCAGTTTCTCACATGAATCAGCCACCAGCGCTGTATCATCAGCGAACAACAACTGACTCACTTCCCAAGCTCTCTCATCCCCAACAGACTTCATACTTGCCCCTCTTTCCAAAACTCTTGCATTTACCTCCCTAACAACCCCATCCATAAACAAATTAAACAACCATGGAGACATCACACACCCCTGCCGCAAACCTACATTCACTGAGAACCAATCACTTTCCTCTCTTCCTACACGTACACATGCCTTACATCCTCGATAAAAACTTTTCACTGCTTCTAACAACTTTCCTCCCACACCATATATTCTTAATACCTTCCACAGAGCATCTCTATCAACTCTATCATATGCCTTCTCCAGATCCATAAATGCTACATACAAATCCATTTGCTTTTCTAAGTATTTCTCACATACATTCTTCAAAGCAAACATATATATATATATATATATATGTTTGAGGACAATGTGTGGTGTGAGGTGGTTTGATCGAGTAAGTAACGTAAGGGTAAGAGAGATGTGTGGAAATAAAAAGAGTGTGGTTGAGAGAGCAGAAGAGGGTGTTTTGAAATGGTTTGGTCACATGGAGAGAATGAGTGAGGAAAGATTGACCAAGAGGATATATGTGTCAGAGGTGGAGGGAACGAGGAGAAGTGGGAGACCAAATTGGAGGTGGAAAGATGGAGTGAAAAAGATTTTGAGTGATCGGGGCCTGAACATGCAGGAGGGTGAAAGGCGGGCAAGGAATAGAGTGAATTGGATCGATGTGGTATACCAGGGTTGACGTGCTGTCAGTGGATTGAATCAGGGCATGTGAAGCGTCTGGGGTAATCCATGGAAAGTTGTGTGGGGTCTGGATGTGGAAAGGGAGCTGTGGTTTCGGGCATTATTGTATGACAGCTAGAGACTGAGTGTGAACGAATGGGGCCTTTGTTGTCTTTTCCTAACGCTACCTCGCACACATGAGGGGGGAGGGGGATGGTATTCCATGTGTGGCGAGGTGGCGATGAGAATGAATAAAGGCAGACAGTGTGAATTGTGTGCATGGGTATATATGTATGTGTCTGTGTGTGTATATATATGTGTACATTGAGATGTATAGGTATGTATATTTGCGTGTGTGGACGTGTATGTATATACATGTGTATGGGGGTGGGTTGGGCCATTTCTTCCGTCTGTTTCCTTGCGCTACCTCGCAAACGCGGGAGACAGCGACAAAGCAAAATAAAAAAATAAAAAATAATATATATATATATATATATATATATATATATATATATATATATATATATATATATATATATATATATATATATATATATATATAAGGGCTATATACAGTATACGAGGGTACAGCCCTCAGGCACGGCCCTGACGACCTGACCTTTGACCTCTTGAGTCCAAAACGAGCAAACACTTTACATGTTCCACATCACAACAACCAGTGACGTGTACACTTACACAGTGACGTGTACACTCACACAGTGACGTGTACACTCACACAGTGACGTGTACACTCCCACAGTGACGTGTACACTCACACAGTGACGTGTACACTCACACAGTGACGTGTACACTTACACAGTGACGTGTACACTCACACAGTGACGTGTACACTCACACAGTGACGTGTACACTCACACAGTGACGTGTACACTCACACAGTCTCGTAACTGTTTTAGTAAATTCAGTTATCATTTATTGAGGAGAGAATGTCTGACAGAACTATTTATAATCTTATATGGACAGTGTACATCTTTATTTAATCTGCACATGAAATGTACAAACTATTGTACAAAACTACAATTTACATACATTGCCAAGTCCTGTAATTCCTAAATACTTCTGTTTGTGAATTAAAAAAAAAGCAAAATATATATAAATTCAACACTGTCAATAAAGGTGAAACTGTACATTTCTCAAGAGAGATTTTAACCCATATTGAAATGTTTGAATGATATAGAAAATGGGCTACGGGCATTTTCTTTCTTATTTTATGCGATATTTCTGATTTTCTTAACCTATTTCTGATTCAAACTGTTAACAATGACTTATTAACGAATCAGTTCAATGGTTAAATGATAAAATTAGATCTGTTTCAATAGACACCCCCCCATCCCCCCACCTCTACCCCCACTTCCCTTTTTCTAAATCAAGTTCTAAATGTATGGGGTCGAGGGAGAAAGTGTATTGTGGTTGTGTGATGGTTGGGCGGACAATGTGGCCCGGATATTGCGTTCCAGCTCTGCTAACTGATGGCCGTAAGGGAGGTCACGGGAGGTCACGGGTGGTCAAGAAACCTAATATTGATGTTGGAGGAAATGTTCAGCGTTGTTTGGTGAACATTGAACAGTGGTGCTTCGTGAGAGCTGTGTTCAGTGTAATGTTGAGCGTGTAATGTTCACTCCTGCATAACATTTCACTATGATATTTTCTCACGATAATTAATCTATCAGTTAATGAGATGTTGATAATTATATAATAATGTAACACTTATGTTTATATGGTCGTGATAATGAGGCATCATTGCTTACTAAACATTGTACACACACACATATGGTTACTCATGATGGTTAACAACCAGTGTTCAGGTCATTATAAACAAGTGTCTACAAGTGTCAATGTTGAAGTACATTAGTATAAGAACTGATATACAAAATAATTGTACAAACCTCCTGATGTTTAAATGTTATATATATATATATATATATATATATATATATATATATATATATATATATATATATATATATATATATATATATATATATCAATTCATTTATTTATCTATTTATTTTGCTTTGTCGCTGTCTCCCGCGTTAGCGAAGCAGCGCAAGGAAACAGACGAAAGAAATGGCCCAACCCACCCACATACACATGTATATACATACACGTCCACACTCGCAAATATACATACCTATACATCTCAACGTATACATACATATATATACACACATACATATACATACATACACATGTACATAATTCATACTGTCGGCCTTTATTCATTCCCGTCGCCACCTCGCCACACATGAAATAACGACCCCCTCCCCCCTCGTTCACATTCAGTCTCTAGCTGTCATGTAATAATGCACCGAAATCACAGCTCCCTTTCCACATCCAGGACCCACACAACTTTCCATGGTTTACCCCAGACGCTTCACATGCCCTGGTTCAATCCACTGACGGCACGTCGACCTCGATATACCATATCGTTCCAATTCACTCTATTCCTTCCACGCCTTTCACCCTCCTGCATGTTCAGGCCCCGATCACTCAAAATCTTTTTCACTTCATCTTTCCACTTCCAATTTGGTCTCCTACTTATCGTTCCCTCCACCTCTGACACATATATTCTCTTGGTCAATCTTTCCTCACTCATTCTCTCCATGTGACCAAACCATTTCAAAACACCCTCTTTTGCTCTCTCAACCACGCTCTTTTTATTTCCACACATCTCTCTCACCCTTTCATTACTTACTCGATCAAACCACCTCACACCACATATTGTCCTCAAACATCTCATTTCCAGCACATCCACCCTCCTCCGCACAACTCTATCTATAGCCCACGCCTCGCAACCATACAACATTGCTGGAACCACTATTCCTTCAAACTTACCCTTTTTTGCTTTCGGAGATAATATTCTCGACTTCCACACATTCTTTATCGCTCCCAGAACTTTCGCCCCCTCCCCAACCCTATGATTCACTTCCGCTTCCATGGTTCCATCCACTGCCAGATCCACTCCAAGATATCTAAAACACTTCACTTCCTCCAGTTTTTCTCCATTCAAACTTACCTCCCAAATGACTTGTCCCTCAACCCTACTGTACCTAATAACTTTGCTCTTATTCACATTTACTCTCAGCTTTCTTCTTTCACACACTTTACCAAACTCAGTCACCAGCTTCTGCAGTTTCTCACACGAATCAGCCACCAGCTCTGTATCATCAGTTAACAACAACTGACTCACTTCCCAAGCTCTCTCATCCACAACAGACTGCATACTTGCCCCTCTTTCTAAAACTCTTGCATTCACCTCCCTAACAACCCCATCCATAAACAAATTAAACAACCATGGAGACATCACACACCCGTGCCGCAAACCTACATTCACTGAAAACCAATCACTTTCCTCTCTTCCTACACGTACACATGCCTTACATCCTCGATAAAAACTTTTCACTGCTTCTAACAACTTGCCTCCCACACCATATATTATTAATACCTTCCACAGAGCATTTCTATCAACTCTATCATATACCTTCTCCAGATCCATAAATGCTACATACAAATCCATTTGCTTTTCTAAGTATTTCTCACATACATTCTTCAAAGCAAACACCTGATCCACACATCCTCTGCCACTTCTGAAACCACACTGCTCTTCCCCAATCTGATGCTCTGTACAGGCCTTCACCCTCTCAATCAACACCCTCCCATATAATTTACCAGGAATACTCAACAAACTTATACCTCTGTAAATTGAGCACTCACTTTTATCCCCTTTGCCTTTGTACAATGGCACTATGCAAGCATTCCGCCAATCCTCAGGCACCTCACCATGAGTCATACATACATTAAACAACCTTACCTACCAGTCAACAATACAGTCACCCCCTCTTTTAATAAATTTTACTGCAATACCATCCAAACCAGCTGCCTTGCCGGCTTTCATCTTCCGCAAAGCTTTTACTACCTCTTCTCTGTTTACCAAATCATTTTCCCTAACCCTCTCACTCTGCACACCACCTCGACCAAAACACCCTATATCTGCCACTCTATCATCAAACACATTCAACAAACCTTCAAAATACTCACTCCATCTTCTCACATCACGACTACTTGTTTTCACCTCCCCATTAGCCCCCCTTCACTTAAGTTTCCATTTGCTCCCTTGTCTTACGCACTTTATATACCTCCTTCCAAAACATCTTTTTATTCTCCCTAAAATTTAATGATACTCTCTCACCCCAACTCTCATTTGCCCTCTTTTTCACCTCTTGCACCTTTCTCTTGACCTCCTGCCTCTTTCTCTTATACATCTCGAACTCATTTGCATTATTTCCCTGCAAAAATCGTCCAAATGCCTCTCTCTTCTCTTTTACTAATAACCTTACTTCTTCATCCCACCACTCACTACCCTTTCTAATCTGCCCATCTCCCACGCTTCTCATCCCACAAGCATCTTTTGCGCAATCCATCGCTGCTTCCCTAAATACATCCCATTCCTCCACCACTCCCCTTACGTCCCTAGTTCTCACAATTTTCCATTCTGTACTCAGTCTCTCCCGGTACTTTCTCACACAAGTCTCCTTCCCAAGCTCACTTACTCTCACCACTCTTTTCACCCCAACTTTCTCTCTTCTTTTCTGAAAACCTCTACAAATCTTCACCTTCGCCTCCACAAGATAATGATCAGACATCCCTCCAGTTGCACCTCTCGGCACATTAACATCCAAAAGTCTCTCTTTCATGCGCCTATCAATCAACACGTAATCCAATAACGCTCTCTGGCCATCTCTCTTACTTACATACGTATACTTATGTATATCTCTCTTTTTAAACCAGGTATTCCCAATTACCAGTCCTTTTTCAGCACATAAATCTACAAGCTCTTCACCATTTCTACTTACAACACTGAACATCCTAGGTATACCAATTATTCCCTCAACTGCCACATTACTCGCCTTTGCATTCAAATCACCCATCACTATAACCCGGTCTTGTGCATCAAAACTACTAACACACTCATTCAGCTGCTCCCAAAACACTTGCCTCTCATGATCTTTCTTCTCATGCCCAGGTGCATATGCACCAATAATCACTCATCTCTCTCCATCAACTTTCAGTTTTACCCATATCAATCTAGAATTTACTTTCTTACACTCTATCACATACTCTCACAACTCCTGTTTCAGGAGTAGTGCTACTCCTTCCCTTGCTCTTATCCTCTCACTAACCCCTGACTTTACTCCCAAGACATTCCCAAACCACTCTTCCCCTTTACCTTTGAGCTTCGTTTGACTCAGAGCCAAAACATCCAAGTTCCTCTCCTCAAACATACTACCTATCTCTCCTTTTTTCACATCTTGGTTACATCCACACACATTTAGACACCCAGATCTGAGCCTTCGAGGAGGATGAGCACTCCCCGTGTGACTCCTTCTGTTTCCCCTTTTAGAAAGTTAAAATATATATATATATATATATATATATATATATATATATATATATATATATATATATATATATATATATGTCTCCGCCATGTGGTGGTGTTGGTGTTTTGAGGTTGGAGGTTTGTGTTGGAGGTGTGGGAGGAGGCTTGTGTTGGAGGAGGTGGTGGTGTGGGAGAAGGCTTGTGTTGGAGGTGGTGGGTCACGAGTGTTGGAGGTCAAAATATATATACATGCGTGTGGTATATACACCGTCCACAACGGAAGCCATCAATCTAGTTATCTATTTACACTTACACAGAAGTGTAAGTGTACCGTTGTGCTCAGGGGTCGTACCGTCGTGCTCCACGGTCGTACCGTTGTGCTCAGGGGTCGTACCGTCGTCCTCAAGGGTCGTACCGTCGTGTTCAAGGGTCGTACCGTCGTGTTCAAGGGTCGTACCGTCGTGTTCAAGGGTCGTACCGTCGTGTTCAAGGGTCGTACTGTCGTGCTCAAGGGTCGTACCGTCGTGCTCTCACGGGTCGTACACCTGCAAATCAATCGCCACACCCACCACTACGAGTTTCGAACCCCGGCACTTGACCTTTTCCCACGTTATCCCCGCCTGCCAATGAGATGGGGAGGTAGGGGGGCCCACTACCAAGTTTTACTGAGCGTTTAACCTTAACGACTCTCCCCTCCCTCTCCCAACTCTCACACCCCTCTCCCTCTCTCACACCAACACCCCCCCCCCTCCCCCTCTCACATACACCCCCTCCCCTCCTCTCCCCTCACCTCCCCTCTCGATCCCAAACTTGGAAGGTATATAAACTTCTTCCTATAAAAGTATATTTACTTTCTCTCTCTCTCTCTCTCTCTCTCTCTCTCTCTCTCTCTCTCTCTCTCTCTCTCTCTCTCTGTGTATAGAGGCCAGACGTGTCTCCCTCTCCTGCATAACTTTACTAATTACAACACTTCTGAAATAAAGTCATATAATGTAATCCAGGCCACTTCCCTGCAAAGTAATCAGCCGGTCCACAATATGGGTAATTACATGGTAATTACCTGGATGGTGTAGTACAACCTACACCTGTACTATTATGATGATAATAACCCAAGACGAAAATCAAGAGCGGGTTGATCACCTGCTCAGAGCGGAGTTGTCATGTGTAGAAAACGGAGCGATGGGGGGTCTCTGCTTCCTAAAGGGGGTGGGGGGGGGTTGGGGGACCGAGTTATAAACCCTCATTTATCTGATGTTAATAACTGTAGATATAACTGATAATTACAACCTCCCCAGAAGAGCGAGTGGCACTACAGCATGAGGTTATCATGGTCACACAACAGCTAACAACCAACGCAAACATAGCTAAGATATAGCTCACTAACGAAAACAGGAAGTAAGACAATAACGAACGAAAACGGGAAGTAAGACAATGACTAACGAAAACGGGAAGTAAGACAATGACTAACGAAAACGGGAAGTAAGACAATCACTAACGAAAACGGGAAGTAAGACAATGACGAACGAAAACGGGAAGTAAGACAATCACTAACGAAAACGGGAAGTAAGACAATGACTAACGAAAACGGGAAGTAAGACAATCACTAACGAAAACGGGAAGTAAGACAATGACGAACGAAAACGGGAAGTAAGACAATCACTAACGAAAACGGGAAGTAAGACAATCACTAACGAAAACGGGAAGTAAGACAATCACTAACGAAAACGGGAAGTAAGACAATGACTAACGAAAACGGGAAGTAAGACAATCACTAACGAAAACGGGAAGTAAGACAATGACTAACGAAAACGGGAAGTAAGACAATCACTAACGAAAACGGGAAGTAAGACAATCACTAACGAAAACGGGAAGTAAGACAATGATTAACGAAAACGGGAAGTAAGACAATCACTAACGAAAACGGGAAGTAAGACAATCACTAACGAAAACGGGAAGTAAGACAATCACTAACGAAAACGGGAAGTAAGACAATCACTAACGAAAAACAGAAATAAGGGAATATGATACTAATAAAGACGTGAATGAAGATGAAAGAAGGAGGTAAACAAATGAATGTGGGGTTCTAAGGTGATGACAAACAAAGACAAAGCAAACAAACAAACACCAGGTCTCTGTAGTCCAGAACCCAGGATGAACAACATGACCTGAAACACCTGACGGGTCAGGTCAAAGGTCAGGACTTAGTAACCAAGGGTCGTACCGTCGTGTTCAAGGGTCGTACCGTCGTGTTCAAGGGTCGTACCGTCGTGTTCAAGGGTCATACCGTCGTGTTCAAGGGTCGTACCGTCGTGTTCAAGGGTCGTACCGTCGTGTTCAAGGGTCGTACCGTCGTGTTCAAGGATCGTACCGTCGTGTTCAAGGGTCGTACCGTCGTGTTCAAGGATCGTACCGTCGTGTTCAAGGGTCGTACCGTCGTGTTCAAGGGTCGTACCGTCGTGTTCAAGGGTCGTACCGTCGTGTTCAAGGATCGTACCGTCGTGTTCAAGGGTCGTACCGTCGTGTTCAAGGGTCGTAACCTCTCCTTAAAGTCCCCCCCCCCCAGCCCTCACGTCCCCCCCCCTCGTCATGTTGTTCACATTAACAATCATTATCATCATTCAACAACATTTTTAATCATTGCAGTTAATTACGTCACAATATGAGGGGAGGATCAGCGTCCCCTCACTATGACGTCACGCACCTGCTGCTGGTGACCCACTCTGCCAACGGACGGGTCTGACCTGTTGAAATAACAGCAACAGACGTAACGGACCTGTTGACAACAGGACAACGGACCAGTGGAACGTAACGGAACTGTACCACTTGAGAGAAACGTCCACGGACGGCTATATAACCGCTCAGTCACCGTCTATATTGCCGTCATCTTGCCGACACCAAACAGCCACGTGTGTGGGACAGACAACGAGACAGACGGACCCCCGGTCCGGTCCAGCCGTTCCTGGGACACAGTGCTGCTCCTCTGGTCGGTCCATGTACCGCAGGTGGAACGAACCGCTCATCCCAGACCACATGGCCCAGTGGACGTCTTGTGGGAAACACACTGTATGAACACTACGTTCAGACTGCATGAACACTACGTTCAGACTGCATGAACACTACGTTCAGACTGCATGAACACTACGTTCAGACTGCATGAACACTACGTTCAGACTGTATGAACACTACGTTCAGACTGTATGAACACTACGTTCAGACTGCATGAACACTACGTTCAGACTGCATGAACACTACGTTCAGACTGCATGAACACTACGTTCAGACTGTATGAACACTACGTTCAGACTGCATGAACACTACGTTCAGACTGTATGAACACTACGTTCAGACTGCATGAACACTACGTTCAGACTGCATGAACACTACGTTCAGACTGCATGAACACTATGTTCAGACTGCATGAACACGACGTTCAGACTGTATGAACACTACGTTCAGACTGCATGAACACTATGTTCAGACTGCATGAACACTACGTTCAGACTGCATGAACACTACGTTCAGACTGTATGAACACTACGTTCAGACTGTATGAACACTACGTTCAGACTGCATGAACACGACGTTCAGACTGCATGAACACTATGTTCAGACTGCATGAACACTACGTTCAGACTGCATGAACACTACGTTCAGACTGCATGAACACTATGTTCAGACTGCATGAACACTATGTTCAGACTGCATGAACACTACGTTCAGACTGCATGAACACTACGTTCAGACTGCATGAACACTATGTTCAGACTGCATGAACACTATGTTCAGACTGCATGAACACTACGTTCAGACTGCATGAACACTACGTTCAGACTGCATGAAGAGTCACCCAGAGAACTGTGAGGGACACAGACAGATGAGGCAGACCTTGCTGCTCAACCACTATTACTTGTGTGATTTTTCTGTTGTTTCTTCGAAGTTCTTGCGTCGTTTCTGTTGCTCTAATATCTCCCCTACTTCGTAATTTCTGTTTCCCACTGGTACATTTTCTGCTGGTCTGATACCATCTTGGCTTGCCTGGTCATACCTCACCTTGCCTTGTACCGCCTCAGACATTACAGTAACTTCCTCCACTTTTTTCGTCTTAAACCTTTTCTTCTGCTCTTCCGTTTCCTTCTGTTGTTCTAATATTTTTTCATAGAACTTTTAGGTTTTCTGTTGATCTAGTAAATACTGTCTTCATATGTTAACTTAAACTTGTCTGTGTTAATCTGATCACTTGTGTGTGGACTGTGCCACCTCCGTTGCTGTGCTAAAGCTTACTGTTGTCATAATTCTGTTGCCACAGAATACGTATAATAATTTCCACGAGTCTTGGGACCTTTCTGTTGCTTTAGTTACAACGGTGTGTTAACTCCTCTGTTGCACCCTACCCAGCTCTTCTGTTGCTCTCCAACCTTCCTTATCTTTCCTTCTCTCGCGACTGTTGCGACAACAGAGGTCGAAGGTTCTGCCTGTTAATCAACAGTTGAATGGTTGGTAGAGGGGGGGTGTGGGGGTGGGGGGGGGGATAACGTAAGACGACTGGAGCAGACTGGGAGGTGATTGGTTAACTCTGTAATCAGCGTGACACGCCCTAACCAGACGCCACCCGTGACAGACACAGAGGGAGGTGGCTCGCCTCACATCCTGGGGCCACCCCAGATACACGGGGTGGGTTCTTCAGGGGATAAATCCCCCCCAGAATGAGAGGGGCCTGGCCACACCACAGGGATTACAGGTATGGGCATTTAAGGGCATTTGAATCTCCTTGGGCTGACCCGTGTGGGAGGGACATGATCCCCAGCTGGGGTGTGCCGGGAAAAGGCCGGATTAGAGATCTACCGAGAAGCCGGATTAGAGATGCAGGAGATCTAGCGAGGGGCCGGATTAGAGAAGCAGGAAGAGGCCGGATATCTGGGAGGGTAAACAACCAGACATTTGAGGAAACCACGACGTACACAGAGGGAGAAAATGGGAAGTCACCGATACGGTAAGAGAAAACGAGTATTTTTCATGGAGAAAACGTGAAATAGAAATATTCTAAAAATATATGACAAAATCTACGTTTTTTCTTCTTTCGAAATTTTATCCTCAGGAAAGAGAGATGTTTTCCTGAAGGAACTAAAATAATGATTATATAATACCGGTCTGATACACGACGCGCGAACCATTCCCATACAATAGCACACACACACACACACACACACACACACACACACACACACACACAGCTTACGCCAGGTACCCTCTCATCGACCATCAACCACAGGGGAGGATGAACACTTGGGTTGTCTGCAAGTCAGCTACTTTGTCAGGGACTCGAACCCGGGTACGTGGGATATATGGGTTGAAACGCTGACCACGACTTCACAGAGGTTTGTGTGTGTGTGTGTGTGTGTGTGTGTGTGTGTGTGTGTGTGTTATAAAGAATGACTTACACTTTATCTACAGTGAAGACATTGTAGAATGATAGAAGAAAGAACTAATGCTTTCATTATTGTGGCGGAAGACAGAAGCCATCATGTGTGTGAGGAAACACACGTAATATTATGGCAATTAAGACAACTCAAAACTTCATGTATAAAAATAAATCATAAATGGCCATTGACCTTTCTTAGGATAAATATGATCCACAACTTTAAAGGAATTGGAATTACAATATTGATAAAATGTTCAAAATAAAGGTTTAAGAATTATTGTACAGATTTTGTGAACATTATTGTGAGAGTTGAAAATATCACAGAGACTCTCATGACCATATCGTGCCACTTGAGCGATTAAAGACTTTATAGAAAACGGGGATTGGGTCCATAGGGGGAAGGGTAGAGTTTCCAGGTATTGATTTATGGCGAATAAAACACCTTCCCTGACTTGACTAATATGGGAGACCCACGTTGCCAGGGTAACCCGTTGCCGGCGCTCGCCACCACGCCTTAACCCTGGGATTAAGACCACAGTTAATTGGCTATAGGTGGAAGAGGGGGGGGGGCATATATATAGCTGGGGGGGGGGGTTATAGCTTGATGGTGAGGAGGCTTTAGCTTCAAGCTGAAGAGGGAAGGAGGGGGGGGGTGTGGGGAGATGGGCTTAGCTGAATGGTAGATGGAGGAAGGAGAACATGTATGAAAATTCGCTTTGTGTGGAGAGAGAGAGAGAGAGAGAGAGAGAGAGAGAGAGAGAGAGAGAGAGAGAGAGAGAGAGAGAGAGAGAGAGAGAGGTTGTGAGCCGAATGGAAAGTTGACAACATGTCGCTCAGTGTCTTGTCTTTCCCCGAAGAGATGATGGTTCGAATCCCTCCCTCCCGCGCGACCCCTCCCCCATCTCCAGTGGGCGCCTCCATCCACGCCCCCTGTGGTGAAGTGGCAGGTAATGGCCAGCCTGACTGTGACCTGCTTCATGTGAGGGTCGTTTGAGGTCACCTGTTGCATCCTTCAACAGGGCCGAGTGTGTCACCTGTTACGTGTCAGGGAGGTCATCCCCCCGTCCCATGTGGGGGTCACCCACTTGTGAGGGGTGGGGGGGGAGGGGGTCATCTGGTCCGTGTGTGTGTGTGTGTGTGTGTGTGGGTCACGGGGTAAACTACATAACACGTACGCCATCACAACTTTACTAAATATTGTTACGTTTGTGGAGAGAATTGTGTTATGTTAATTCATAAACAAATGTGACAATTTAACATTATAGATTAACAATGAACATTTCAAGTTAACATTTCACATTAAGAATGATCAATTATAACTCAAATTCAACATCAAAAGTTAACATTTAACTTAAAGGTTAACATTACATATTCATTCATTTCTAACTATGTAATGTTCAACGTGTGTTACCGGACCCCGCCCGCTCCAGGAGTAAAGTGTCGTCAAAGAACTTCGTGTCATGTTGTCCCTGCTGCTGATTGTGGCGCAGTTGAGTGCACAGGCAGAGAATATCATCCTGTTCTCTTGTGTTCTGCGCTGAACATGAACACATGATGATGATGATGATGAACATGATGATGATGATGGTGAACATGACGTCTGTTCTATGAACTACAAATGAACATGGTAGTTTCCTGTCGTGTATGGAAGCATTTCCAAGTTTCAGTTTCCAATATGACCTGGACAACGTACATTTCATCAACATTAATTACGAAAAATAGAACAAGAACAACAATAACAACACTGGACAGAAGTCAAGAACTTGTGTAATTATGAACATGTTCACAACCTGACTCAGATCAATGACTGTGCAACACTTCATTACTTCATTGTGAAATGGTGAACAATGTTCTACATAACAACACAACTCCAGCAAGTTGTTCACAACCACACAACGGTATAACACGTCTAACATGAACACACATATCTACTGACCTACACACTCTACATCCTGTTGTTGTAATGATCTTTCTGTGCTACACTGTGGCACTTAACATGTGTCTTTCTGTGCTATACCGTGGCACTTAACACGTGTCTTTCTGTGCTACACTGTGGCACTTAACACGTGTCTTTCTGTGCTATACCGTGGCACTTAACACGTGTCTTTCTGTGCTACACCGTGGCACTTAACACGTGTCTTTCTGTGCTACACTGTGGCACTTAACACGTGTCTTTCTGTGCTATACCGTGGCACTTAACACGTGTCTTTCTGTGCTACACTGTGGCACTTAACACGTGTCTTTCTGTGCTATACCGTGGCACTTAACACGTGTCTTTCTGTGCTACACTGTGGCACTTAACACGTGTCTTTCTGTGCTATACCGTGGCACTTAACACGTGTCTTTCTGTGCTACACTGTGGCACTTAACACGTGTCTTTCTGTGCTATACCGTGGCACTTAACACGTGTCTTTCTGTGCTACACTGTGGCACTTAACACGTGTCTTTCTGTGCTACACTGTGGCACTTAACACGTACGTTTCTGTGCTACACTGTGGCACTTAACACGTGTCTTTCTGTGCTACACTGTGGCACTTAACACGTACGTTTCTGTGCTACACTGTGGCACTTAACACGTCTCTCTCTGTGCTACACTGTGGCACTTAACACGTACGTTTCTGTGCTACACTGTGGCACTTAACACGTCTCTCTCTGTGCTACACTGTGGCACTTAACACGTCTCTCTCTGTGCTACACTGTGGCACTTAACACGTACGTTTCTGTGCTACACTGTGGCACTTAACACGTGTCTTTCTGTGCTACACTGTGGCACTTAACACGTACGTTTCTGTGCTACACTGTGGCACTTAACACGTCTCTCTCTGTGCTACACTGTGGCACTTAACACGTCTCTCTCTGTGCTACACTGTGGCACTTAACACGTCTCTCTCTGTGCTACACTGTGGCACTTAACACGTACGTTTCTGTGCTACACTGTGGCACTTAACACGTGTCTTTCTGTGCTACACTGTGGCACTTAACACGTACGTTTCTGTGCTACACTGTGGCACTTAACACGTCTCTCTCTGTGCTACACTGTGGCACTTAACACGTACGTTTCTGTGCTACACTGTGGCACTTAACACGTCTCTCTCTGTGCTACACTGTGGCACTTAACACGTCTCTCTCTGTGCTACACTGTGGCACTTAACACGTACGTTTCTGTGCTACACTGTGGCACTTAACACGTGTCTTTCTGTGCTACACTGTGGCACTTAACACGTACGTTTCTGTGCTACACTGTGGCACTTAACACGTCTCTCTCTGTGCTACACTGTGGCACTTAACACGTCTCTCTCTGTGCTACACTGTGGCACTTAACACGTCTCTCTCTGTGCTACACTGTGGCACTTAACACGTCTCTCTCTGTGCTACACTGTGGCACTTAACACGTCTCTCTCTGTGCTACACTGTGGCACTTAACACGTCTCTCTCTGTGCTACACTGTGGCACTTAACACGTCTCTCTCTGTGCTACACTGTGGCACTTAACACGTCTCTCTCTGTGCTACACTGTGGCAGTTAACACTTACGTTTCTGACAGTAGTTGTGTCAAAGCGGATTGAGAGTGGAGTCCTGTGTTGTACTATCCTAAGTAGTACTAGGGCAAGAGGGAAGTACTAGGGCAAGAGGGAAGTACTAGGGCAAGAGGGAAGTACTAGGGTAGGAGGAAAAAGGTAGGAGGACAAGAGAATGGTGGAGTATGGGTACAGGGGATGGGGGGAAGGAGGAGGAGGAGGGGTTGGTGAGTGACTGGCCTGGTGGGTGGTGGTGGTGGGTGGTGGTGGGTGTGGGTGGGGGTGGGTAAGTCATCCCTTAATCTGTTGGTGGTAAGGATGAGCGAGGCGCCCGCCCGCCCGCCCGGCCCACACGGAGGACGGGAGGAGGAGGGAAGCTGAAGAAGTTGGGTAAAGAGAGACGGCAGCCTGGGTGACGGGTGGACGGGTGACGGCAGCCTGGGTGACGGGTGGACGGGTGGACGGGTGACGGGTGACGGCAGGACCCAGGTCCTGCTGGAGGCTCACGTCATGTGTGTGGGTGAAGCAGGAGGGAGACTCCCACACTTGACCACAGACACACGAGCCAGTGTGGGGCTGTGCCTCGCCCCCACACACCCACACCCACACACACCCACACACACACCCACACCCACACCCACACACCCACACCTACACACACACCCACACCCACACCCACACACACACCCACACCCACACCCAGGTTTCTCAGTGGTATAATGACGTGTGTTGCCAGTGTGCAGGTGGTGACCAGTGCCACCTGGCTGGCCAGCTGGGCATGAGGCACGTCCCTCCTCATACACACTCATAATGATGGAGTCTGGTGGTCACTTACACCTTGACCTGACCTCCTGCACGGGGTCACGTGCACGACCACCTTGACCTGACCTCCTGCAGGAGGTCACGTGCACGACCACCTTGACCTGACCTCCTTCAGGGGGTCACGTGCACGACCACCTTGACCTGACCTCCTGCACGGAGGTCACGTGCACGACCACATTGACCTGACCTCCTGCAGGGGGTCACGTGCACGACCACCTTGACCTGACCTCCTGCAGGAGGTCACGTGCACGACCACCTTGACCTGACCTCCTTCAGGGGGTCACGTGCACGACCACCTTGACCTGACCTCCTGCAGGGGGTCACGTGGACGACCACCTTGACCTGACCTCCTGCAGGGGGTCACGTGCACGACCACCTTGACCTGACCTCCTGCAGGGGGTCACGTGGATGACCACCTTGACCTGACCTCCTGCAGGGGGTCAGGTGGACGAGCAGGTTCAGGCAAGTCTCGCCTTTATGTCGGCACTGCAAGACTGACCTCACTCAAGTGGGTGACTACTTACATGCGACCCCGGCCTGACCCCCACACCTGTACACAGGTCATACCAGGTCAACACGCGGGCTCCTTCCTCACACAACACATCCTCCGCCTCAGGTCAACCTGGTGTGACGTGTACGTGACACAGGTCAACAACCTCTGCTGGCTACAGTGGTCAGGTGGTGACCTTCAGGTGGTGGTCAACATAACACAGGCCCCGGCCTCACCATGCTCCTCACAACCACCTCCTCACCCTGCTCCTCACCACAACCACCTCCTCACAACTCAACCATTCCTTCCTGAGAGCAGTTGGTTCTGACGCCAGCTTCGCCTTCCCTTAAATCACCAGCTGAGGTTGTGAGTTTCACATGTTGTTGTCTGCCTCACGTCCTTCACAACCCTCCTAACAACCCTCAACCCACGAACGACCGTCAGGCTCGTTAAGCGTCGCCTGCACAACTACTGACCTTAAATGAGGAAGGACGACCCTATGTTGTAATGTAGGACGACCCTATGTTGTAATGTAGGACGACCCTATGTTGTAATGTAGGACGACCCTATGTTGTAATGTAGGACGACCCTATGTTGTAATGTAGGACGACCCTATGTTGTAATGTAGGACGACCCTATGTTGTAATGTAGGACGACCCTATGTTGTAATGTAGGACGACCCTATGTTGTAATGTAGGACGACCCTATGTTGTAATGTAGGACGACCCTATGTTGTAATGTAGGACGACCCTATGTTGTAATGTAGGACGACCCTATGTTGTAATGTAGGACGACCCTATGTTGTAATGTAGGACGACCCTATGTTGTAATGTAGGACGACCCTATGTTGTAATGTAGGACGACCCTATGTTGTAATGTCTTGTACGGGTTCATCTCGGAGCGAGGCTTCGAACCCTGCCGTACTCTGACCCACGTGTGGACACGCGCCCCGCCAGCGAGGCTTCACAACCAACGCTTCGAATAATCGCCTCAAATTTACCGATTCATTTCCCTCATCAGTGAGGAGCGCCTGGCCTGGCCTGGCCTGCCCCGGCACGTGTGTTGCCGCGTGGCTGCCATGCGTCACATAGTTTCGTGGTCACACAACTCGTGGGAAGTTGTGGTTGTGACACAACTCCCACACAACTCGGGCTCTCGTTCCTCCCACTAAACTTGACCCCACCGTCATGCATCAGCCAGCCAGCAGCTTGTGGTGACCACGACGCGCACGCACTACGGTCATGCACGCCATGCACCGCGTTGTCTACACCTCCAAAACCTTCCTCTAATGTTGTGATGTTGTTATAACTCTCACCTACAACCTCACTCAAGACACAGGAAACGTCACATACCAGCAACCCACCACAACACAGCTTCTGTTTCAACACATCTTCCCACAGACAGTTGAGCCAGAGGGAGGGGTGGATACAGACAGTTGAGCCAGAGGGAGGGGTGGATACAGAGAGTTGAGCCAGAGGGAGGAGTGGATACAGAGAGTTGAGCCAGAGGGAGGGGTGGATACAGAGAGTTGAGCCAGAGGGAGGGGTGGATACAGAGAGTTGAGCCAGAGGGAGGGGTGGATACAGAGAGTTGAGCCAGAGGGAGGGGTGGATACAGAGAGTTGAGCCAGAGGGAGGGGTGGATACAGAGAGTTGAGCCAGAGGGAGGGGTGGATACAGAGAGTTGAGCCAGAGGGAGGGGTGGATACAGACAGTTGAGCCAGAGGGAGGGGTGGATACAGACAGTTGAGCCAGAGGGAGGGGTGGATACAGAGAGTTGAGCCAGAGGGAGGGGTGGATACAGAGAGTTGAGCCAGAGGGAGGGGTGGATACAGAGAGTTGAGCCAGAGGGAGGGGTGGATACAGAGAGTTGAGCCAGAGGGAGGGGTGGATACAGAGAGTTGAGCCAGAGGGAGGGGTGGATACAGAGGAGCAATTCTGGTTTTCTCTTGAGTTACAACTTGAGTTTTTTCCTTCAGATCCCCTCGATGTTGACCCTCAGGTCACGTGTTAGCTGACCCTCCCATGTAGTGCAATGTGGTTGACACATGACCTTATCTTGACCCCATGTTGTCCCGTCCTGATCACGTGGACGGGTCAACCATGGAGGACCAACGTGTGGTTCTGTACCTCATAACATGGAAGATGTGTTCACCCAGACCCAACCATTCCCCCTGACCCCTCACACAAGCACGAGGGGAGCACACACAACACGAGGCCTCACGAGGGGAAAAAAAGAGGTATGTTGAATGTTGTGGAGGACCATGTTGGTGTGTGCGCCTGCCAGCCACTGTGTACAGGTTGTACTGGAACTAGTTACAACATGTATTCCCCTCACCACCCAGACAGACCCCGTCTTAATCATGTATTCCGTGCAATACCGTGCACGGTACACAGGTGTACCATACAGTGTACCTTACCGTACCGTATCATATTCATTGCTGGCCCACACCAGCTTAACTTACCTAAGCTGATAACTGCCAGTTTAATCTGCCCTCAAGGATTATGACCCACCAAGCTTAAGCTTAACCTTCAAGCTCTCCAGCACAACGGTACGACCCTAGAGCACTATGGTACGACCCTAGAGCACGACGGTACGACCCTAGAACATGACGGTACGACCCTAGAACAAGGCGGTACGACCCTAGAACACGACGGTACGACCCTAGAGCACGACGGTACGACTCTAGAACATTACGGTACGACCCTAGAGCACGACGGTACGACCCTAAACCACGAAGGTACGACCTTAAGAACGACGGTACGACCCTAAGAACGACGGTACGACCCTGGACCACGACGGTACGATCCTCGAGCACGAGGGTACGACCCTAGAACACGGCGGTACGACCCTAGAACACGGCGGTACGACCCTAGAACACGGCGGTACGACCCTAGAGCACTATGGTACGACCCTAGAGCACGACGGTACGACCCTAGAACATGACGGTACGACCCTAGAGCACGACGGTACGACCCTAGAACATTACGGTACGACCCTAGAGCACGACGGTACGACCCTAAACCACGAAGGTACGACCCTAAGAACGACGGTACGACCCTAAGAACGACGGTACGACCCTGGACCACGACGGTACGATCCTCGAGCACGAGGGTACGACCCTAGAACACGGCGGTACGACCCTAGAACACGGCGGTACGACCCTAGAACACGGCGGTACGACCCTAGAGCACTATGGTACGACCCTAGAGCACGACGGTACGACCCTAGAACATGACGGTACGACCCTAGAACAAGGCGGTACGACCCTAGAACACGACGGTACGACCCTAGAGCACGACGGTACGACCCTAAACCACGAAGGTACGACCCTAAGAACGACGGTACGACCCTGGACCACGACGGTACGACACCTTGGCTATTAAGGAGAGGCCTTAACTATGGGTCAGGTCAAAGGCCAAACCATCATACAAAAGGGTCGTACCGTCGTGCTCAAGGGTCGTACCGTCGTGCTCAAGGGTCGAACCGTCGTGCTCAAGGGTCGTACCGTCGTGCTCAAGGGTCGAACCGTCGTGCTCAAGGGTCGTACCGTCGTGCTCAAGGGTCGTACCGTCGTGCTCAAGGGTCGTACCGTCGTGCTCAAGGGTCGAACCGTCGTGCTCAAGGGTCGTACCGTCGTGCTCAAGGGTCGTACCGTCGTGCTCAAGGGTCGTACCGTCGTGCTCAAGGGTCGTACCGTCGTGCTCAAGGGTCGAACCGTCGTGCTCAAGGGTCGAACCGTCGTGTTCAAGGGTCGTACCGTCGTGATCAAGGGTCGTACCGTCGTGTTCAAGGGTCGTACCGTCGTGCTCAAGGATCGTACCGTCGTGCTCAAGGGTCGTACCGTCGTGCTCAAGGGTCGTACCGTCGTGTTCAAGGGTCGTACCGTCGTGATCAAGAGTTTGAACCGTACCAATTATAACAAATTATTAATAATCTTTATTTTCTACAATAATGTCGTACCTTCCTCATACAAACACTACATTTCCTTGTTGAATGTCATCTGTCTATATTGGAGTCGACTGAAGCAACACTAGCAATACCCGCTAACTTTCAGAGCAGTGTTACAATGTGCCTATACCTAACACTAGCAATACCCGCTAACTTTCAGAGCAGTGTTACAATGTACCTATACCTAACACTAGCAATACCCGCTAACTTTCAGAGCAGTGTTACAATGTACCTATACCTAACACTAGCAATACCCGCTAACTTTCAGAGCAGTGTTACAATGTACCTATACCTAACACTAGCAATACCCGCTAACTTTCAGAGCAGTGTTACAATGTGCCTATACCTAACACTAGCAATACCCGCTAACTTTCAGAGCAGTGTTACAATGTGCCTATACCTAACACTAGCAATACCCGCTAACTTTCAGAGCAGTGTTACAATGTACCTATACCTAACACTAGCAATACCCGCTAACTTTCAGAGCAGTGTTACAATGTGCCTATACCTAACACTAGCAATACCCGCTAACCTTCCGAGTTAGGTCACCATGTCCCCGTATCTTGCCTCAGTGATCGATAATCAATGTACACCAGCGTGACCTGGTGTGACCTGGTGCGCGACGAGGTCACCTATGTTCGCCACGGCCGCTTGATTTCACCGGAAATGTCGCCCGTGTATCGCCCAGACAGTGTTGACAACTCTCACCCGCATCGCCAGCATACGTAAGCGACAGTGTTACCAACCTTAATCCTTTGGTGCAAGACGAAGACATTTTTTGTATTATAATCCTTAGCTGTCGAGGTGGGGGGGAGGGGGGGGGTACTCCAGCTTAGCTGTCGAGGTGGAGGAGGCATTCCAGCTTACCTGTAAGGGAGGAGAAAATACTGTATTAATTATACACATTATATCAAGCCTGAGTATGTGTCATCAGTTATCTAACAAACAAACATAAAGTAAAATAACTGATTAACGAAGTAAATAAAGAAAACATGTCCATGATAAAGAATAATGAAAATAAATAAATTTATCCGAAAATATTTACATAAAGTCGAGTATATATATATATATATATATATATATATATATATATATATATATATATATATATATACATATCCCTGGGGATAGGGGATTAAGAATACTTCCCACGTATTCCCTGCGTGTCGTAGAAGGCGACTAAAAGGGGAGGGAGCGGGGGGCTGGAAATCCTCCCCTCTCGTTTTTTTTTTTTTTTCAAATTTTCCAAAAGGAACAGAGAAGGGGGCCAGGTGAGGATATTGCCTCAAAGGCCCAGTCCTCTGTTCTCAACGCTACCTCGCTAACGCGGGAAATGGCGAATAGTATGAAAGAAAGAATATATATATATATATATACAGACACATCTGCGGGAGGAGGGGTGTGGTTGGAGGAGCAAGGTTACTGTGTACAGAAGTGGTCACCCGCACCTCCAGCTGGACGACCCACACAACGAAACAATGAAATTACGAACTTGTGAAGTTGTGTGTACATTATGGTGGGGGGGGGGGTGACGTCATCATGCTCCCACTACCCTGGTCTTGTGTGTCGTCAGGAAGTGTTTACTGTCATGGTTCTCCTGTTAACCTAACAACGTAATCACCTGTTGTTATCAAGTTACAACTTTCCCTTCCCTCCTGTACAGTGAGAGCTGTGTCGCCCTTGACCTCGTACAAGGTCGACCTCAGGATCTGCCTCACACATCGGCTGCGGTTCCTCACTTCTCGTTGCGTCGAGCGAGGCGACCAATCAGGCTCTCTCCTGCAGCAGGCCACGAGCACTGACGTGCGCACGTCCTGCACGCTATGGTCCTCCTGCAGGCAGGCGCTGACGAAGTCCGGTGTCAGTGCTGACGAGGGTGTGGACCAAGGGTGGTCTGAAGGCCCACACAACACTACAGCACAAGGGTATATACCAGCGGTCACACGGACACGCGCTCCTGACGGTGGAGAAGCCCCCTCCAGGGGCGCCTTGATCACAGCAACACACGTTCACACGCTGCGCTGTCTGCGCATGTGGCGTTACATACGTTCAGGTCAGGTCAGGTCAGGTCAGGTCAGGGAGGCGGGGCATGGCGACTACGTTAACAGTGTGGTTAGTATGAGCGTGTCCACTAAACTGGCTGGCTAACCATCACGTCCCATACAGGTTGGCCTCTGGTGTCGCTAAGGTCAAGCGTCGAGTTCTCGATCCCTGAGGTCAGTCTAGGTCAAATAAGGTCACATGAGAATACCGTCCATCTCTGAATACAATAATTATGATGATGGTCAGGTAGACACAGCGTTGTGAGCCCGGCTACATGACTCATGACTCAAAGATTGAAGCTACTACCATCTTTGACCAGAACCACCAACGTGTACTCATCATGTTACAACTACTGACAATATTACATATATATATATATATATATATATATATATATATATATATATATATATATATATATATATATATACACACACACAATGTAAGACAGGTTCCCGTTCATGGAGCAACAAACTCGCGCATTTAAAAATTCCAATCCTGGCCGGGCCGGCATGTGAATCATAGTCAGCAACGCTAACCATTATCCTTTCTTCCTCAGTTCATGTGTGGCAAGACGAGGCATCAGGAACCAAGTGCCGGACCCGAGGGAAATTATCCGTGGCCATCAGGCACGTGTCTGTGTCCCGGGGTCCCCCAGCGTGGCCCGCTCCTCTCCCCTTACTTCTGCAGTTCTCCTGCTGGAGTTGCTCGCATGGCTGCTTCCCCTCCAGCCAGCAGGCAACCCTCGCCACACACACGCCATCTGACATCAGCCAGCAGGCAACCCTCGCCACACACACGCCATCTGGCATCAGCCAGCAGGCAACCCTCGCCACACAGACGCCATCTGGCATCAGAAAACCGTCACAAATGGCGTCTGGAACCACCACCAGGTCTTGTGGCCACGTACGGACCCCACTGATCAAGATCCTGCACTTCCTTCGCCAAGGCAAGTAAACCATGAGGAACCACAGCGGACCCAACCTGTGGCCTTTATGAACACCATCCCTCAAGGTCATGGTCGTACACAGTGGCACAGATTCCATCTTGAGTGTGGCACAGTCAGACGACCTGCCACGACCTGCCTCAGTCACCAATGGCAACGAACACATCCCAACACCACGACTGCACTGTACACTTCATACCTTCACCTAGTGTTTCCAAAATGCTGCCTCTCTCTCTCTCTCTCTCTCTCTCTCTCTCTCTCTCTCTCTCTCTCTCTCTCTCTCTCTCTCTCTCATAATCCAAGATCAGTGTTGCTTCCCCACAGTTCCTGCCAACCACTCAGTCATCCATCTATCTCCTCACTCCATCATGCAATATCCAGCACAACTTACATGTCACACAGAGGCGCTGGGGTCTTCACGACCCCCCCCCCCCCACCCCCACCCAGGTGGTCTTTCCAGAGTTCCTGGACGTGCTGGAAGCACACACAGCAAGACCATGACGCCCTCACCTTCACCAACCTGCCCCCATCTGCACACATTACCAATGTGGAACTGCATGTACTGACCTCCAGCAGATAACCTGGTCACAGACCACCAGGTCTTGTGTTATCTGTCCTTCCCATGTACTGTCCTCCAGCAGATAACCTGGTCATAGACCACCAGGTCTTGTGTTATCTGTCCTTCCCATGTACTGTCCTCCAGCAGATAACCTGCTCATAGACCATCAGGTCTTGTGTTATCTGTCCTTCCCATGTAATGTCCTCCAGCAGATAACCTGGTCATAGACCATCAGGTCTTGTGTTATCTGTCCTTCCCATGTACTGACCTCCAGCAGATAACCTGGTCATAGACCATCAGGTCTTGTGTTATCTGACCTTCCCATGTACTGACCTCCAGCAGATAACCTGGTCACAGACCACCAGGTCTTGTGTTATCTGACCTTCCCATGTACTGTCCTCCAGCAGATAACCTGGTCACAGACCACCAGGTCTTGTGTTATCTGACCTTCCCATGTACTGTCCTCCAGCAGATAACCTGGTCATAGACCACCAGGTCTTGTGTTATCTGTCCTTCCCATGTACTGTCCTCCAGCAGATAACCTGCTCATAGACCATCAGGTCTTGTGTTATCTGTCCTTCCCATGTACTGTCCTCCAGCAGATAACCTGGTCATAGACCATCAGGTCTTGTGTTATCTGACCTTCCCATGTACTGACCTCCAGCAGATAACCTGCTCATAGACCATCAGGTCTTGTATTATCTGTCCTTCCCATGTACTGTCCTCCAGCAGATAACCTGGTCACAGACCACCAGGTCGTGTGCTACGTGGCCACCCCGTGCACAGTGACCCCAGCCATCACTACCTGCTCCAGTTCCTCAGTGTTAGCCGAGGTCTTGCCCCACAACCCCACTCACGTAACACCGGGGTACACAACCCCACCACACAACACCTGCCCTCTCACCCACAACCTGGGTGTTGTGACATATTGTAGCACTCAGTAATCGTACGTCTGGCATCATGTATATCTACCATTACCGTCAACGTCAAGAATCTATGGCAGATCTTGATGTAATCATGTTGTGTACGTGTCTCGTTACTCGGTCATGACCCACACTGCCCCTAGGTCGTCAGGAGGTCATCAGTGTACCTCTCTGACCTCCACGTGAGGCCCCTCCCTCGTTAACCACATCATCACAACTCATCACTCCTCTCTGACGTCATCACCCCCCCGCTGAATGAGGTTCCGTAATCCAATCTCTTTTTCTCGCCCCACCACACATTGTCTCCCTCCTCCTCACCCTGCTGCAGGAGCCTCCTCCTCCTCCTCCCCCTGCTGCTGCAGGAGCCTCCTCCTCCTCCTCCCCCTGCTGCTGCAGGAGCCTCCTCCTCCTCCTCCCCCTGCTGCAGGAGCCTCCTCCTCCCCCTGCTGCAGGAGCCTCCTCCTCCTCCTCCCCCTGCTGCAGGAGCCTCCTCCTCCTTCTCCTGCAGGATGCCCTGAGCCACCATAACCTCCAGCTACACAGCTTCCCCTGGCCTCCACCACAACCACCTCAACATTGCCACCACATTTCCATCTTCACGTGACCTGGCCTCACCCCCACACGTGCCACCATGGTCAACAAGGCACATACATCAACCTGGTCCTCCTACACATACATCAACCTGGTCCTCCTACACAGCTCCGCAGGTCACATCCGTCTGGCCTAGGTCAACCCGCCGCGGGGTAATGACATCACAATATATTTTCCATTCATCTTTCCGACAAAATTTCCATGTCGGTATACCTCCAGCGTTGGTTCATGGCGGCTGGTGTGCCGGAGGGAGAGGTGGAAGGGAGGAGCCTTCTGCTGTACTGTACTGACTCCATCTATAGTGGTGGGTGAGGGAGGAGCCTTCTGCTGTACTGTACTGACTCCATCTATAGTGGTGGGTGAGGGAGGAGCCTTCTGCTGTACTGTACTGACTCCATCTATAGTGGTGGGTGAGGGAGGAGCCTTCTGCTGTACTGTACTGACTCCATCTATAGTGGTGGGTGAGGGAGGAGCCTTCTGCTGTACTGTACTGTCTCCATCTATAGTGGTGGGTGAGGGAGGAGCCTTCTGCTGTACTGTACTGTCTCCATCTATAGTGGTGGGTGAGGGAGGAGCTGCTATATCAACATTGCTATGTACGAGCCGATGTTTCCTCTGGCTCTGGTCAAAGTTCAAGTGGTTCAGTAATTGCTCTGACCAGCTGCCATCACTCGTAGTCTTTTGATCTCGCCCCTGACCCAACACTTGACCTCCCCCTGTGTGTGTGTGTGTGTGTGTGTGTGTGTGTGTGTGTGTGTGTGTATACCAAGTCTTCTATACTTCAACCCATTTTCCTTCTATTGCTCTGGAGTCGTGGGTTGTTAACATGAAGGTCCCATCCTTAACTACCGTACGACTGGACGACCTTAACGGGTCGTTCGTTGGCAGCATGATCGTGTGCAGTGAGTGGGCAACCTGGCGCCGGGACACAGATAGACACGTGTCTATCACCAGGACCCCTAGTGGTACTGATAGACACGTGTCTATCACAGTAACACGACTCACCACACAGAGATGGACGCAGCGTCCTGGGTTGCGGTATGAAGCGCGACACTGGAATGGCCTTGTTCGAGTCTGTGTGGCGAGGCATGATGAGCGTGGCTGTGCGGCCACTAAGCTGGCAGGGTTCGAAACTCAATATATACTCGACCAAGACAGAGGATCGGTCCAGTCTAGCCTTCATGTCATCCAGTCCAACTCTAGCCAGCCTATCCTCCCTCACCATCCCTCTCTACTTCCTTCCCTCACTCCCCCATCACCCACCATCACCTCACCTTCATGCAACACACGACAACTGAATCACCATATCTTCCCCAGCAGGACTACCCGTTTTCCCCGGGTACAGACCGTCCCACCCATCACCACTCATGCCTCCCACCCATCACCACTCATGCCTCCCACCCATCACCACACACGCATCCCACCCATCACCACTCATGCCTCCCACCCATCACCACACACGCGTCCCACCCATCACCACTCACGCCTCCCACCCATCACCACTCACGCCTCCCACCCATCACCACTCACGCCTCCCACCCATCACCACACACGCCTCCCACCCATCACCACACCTGCAGTGTACCACCTTGGCTTGTCCTCTACCACACCTACTTGTTAATATCTACCATATATGATCCACCTCCACAATGGAAGGTCTGGAACAGTGATGGGTGGTGTGGTGTGTGTGGTGTGGTGTGTGGTGTGTGTGGTGTGGTGTGTGTGGTGTGGTGTGGTGTGTGTGGTGTGGTGTGTGTGGTGTGGTGTGGTGTGGTGTGGTGTGTGTGGTGTGGTGTGGTGTGGTGTGTGTGGTGTGGTGTGGTGTGTGTGGTGTGGTGTGTGTGGTGTGGTGTGTGTGGTGTGGTGTGTGTGGTGTGTGTGGTGTGGTGTGTGTGTGTGGTGTGGTGTGTGTGGTGTGGTGTGTGTGGTGTGGTGTGTGTGGTGTGGTGTGTGTGTGTGTGGTGTGGTGTGTGTGGTGTGTGTGTGGTGTGGTGTGTGTGGTGTGGTGTGTGTGGTGTGGTGTGTGTGGTGTGGTGTGTGTGGTGTGTGTGGTGTGGTGTGGTGTGTGTGGTGTGTGTGGTGTGGTGTGTGTGTGTGTGTGGTGTGTGGTGTGGTGTGTGTGGTGTGTGTGGTGTGGTGTGTGTGGTGTGGTGTGTGTGGTGTGGTGTGTGTGGTGTGTGTGGTGTGGTGTGGTGTGGTGTGTGGTGGTGTGTGGTGTGGTGTGTGTGTGTGTGTGGTGTGTGTGTGTGGTGTGGTGTGTGTGGTGTGTGTGTGTGGTGTGTGGTGTGGTGGTGTGTGTGGTGTGTGGTGTGGTGTGGTGTGGTGTGGTGTGTGTGGTGTGGTGTGTGGTGTGGTGGTGTGTGTGTGGTGGTGTGTGGTGTGGTGTGGTATGGTGTGGTGTGTGGTGTGTGTGGTGTGGTGTGTGTGGTGTGTGGTGTGGTGTGGTATGGTGTGGTGTGTGTGGTGTGTGTGGTGTGGTGTGTGTGGTGGTGTGTGGTGTGGTGTGGTATGGTGTGGTGTGTGGTGTGTGTGGTGTGTGGTGTGGTGTGTGTGGTGTGGTGTGGTGCGTGTGGTGTGGTGTGGTGTGGTGTGTATGGTGTGGTGTGTGTGGTGTGGTGTGTGTGGTGTGGTATGGTGTGTGTGGTGTGGTGTGGTATGAGCCAGGTGAGGGAGGAGTGTAGTGACGTCATGGTGGAGTGTGTGTGAACACCGTCTACCATACATGACCTGTGTGGTTCACATCATGACGCAAACTTGCATCATAATGACGATCAACATCATCATTATGGCATAGTAAGAACACATCATCATCATCATCACATCACTATCATCATCATGATGATAGTGATGATGATGTGTTGAAGATGACACACAAAGTGGACGCAGACCAGACTCTCCCTGGCCGTAGTCATGGTAACCGAGAATGACCTCTAAGTACACCGTACGTTAAGCTCAATCTTCCACAACTCCTCTCCTGACGTACCAAAACTTGAGGGTTACGCCCCTGATCCACACAACGGTTCAGTAAGTGCGCGTTTTAGCCATAAATTGATGGCATTAAAGGCCTTCTGGCCCACCAGCGAACTTCAGGGTAAGAATGGTATAAGTAAAACCTTTTCTCAAACGTACCTTCTGCACTTGTACAATACAGGTCATATTGGTAACTTGGGCCTATTTATCATATATGTATAGCTATAACAACATTATATATCATATATGTATAGCTATAACAACATTATATATCATATATGTACAGCTATAACATTATATATCATATATGTATAGCTATAACATTATATATCATATATGTATAGCTATAACAACATTATATATCATATATGTACAGCTATAACATTATATATCATATATGTATAGCTATAACATTATATATCATATATGTATAGCTATAACAACATTATATATCATATATGTATAGCTATAAAAACATTTTATATCATATATGTATAGCTATAACATTATATATCATATATGTATAGCTATAAAAACATTTTATATCATATATGTATAGCTATAACATTATATATCATGTATAGCTATAACATTACATATCATATATGTATAGCTATAACAAGATTATATATCATATATGTATAGCTATAAAAACATTTTATATCATATATGTATAGCTATAACATTATATATCATGTATAGCTATAACATTACATATCATATATGTATAGCTATAACAACATTATATATCATATATCTATAGCTATAAAAACATATATCATATATGTATAGCTATAACATTATATATCATATATGTATAGCTATAACATTATATATCATATATGTATAGCTATAACATTATATATCATATATCAGTATAACACCAACGTTGCTGAAGTGGACGGTCCACACCACAGACACACATGATGTCACGTGACATCATATGTGTCTGTGGTTGACCACACGTGGCACCAGATGACGTCACATCACTGCTCTGTACACATGAGTCACGGACTCAACAGTGACATCATACAACATGGTGACTCAACAGTGACATCATACAACATGGTGACTCAGCAGTGACATCATACAACATGGTGACTCAGCAGTGACATCATACAACATGGTGACTCAGCAGTGACATCATACAACATGGTGACTCAGCAGTGATATCATACAACATGGTGACTCAGCAGTGACATCATACAACATGGTGACTCAGCAGTGACATCATGCAACATGGTGACTCAGCAGTGACATCATACAACATGGTGACTCAGCAGTGACATCATACAACATGGTGACTCAGCAGTGACATCATACAACATGGTGACTCAGCAGTGACATCATACAACATGGTGACTCAGCAGTGACATCATACAACATGGTGACTCAGCAGTGACATCATACAACATGGTGACTCAGCAGTGACATCATACATTACCATCTACGAGAAACGTACAACATATACAACAAGAGCCAAGTGGAGAACCACCTACAATAATACATCTGTGGGGGGGGGGGGGTACAAGACGTGTGCGAGGTTGTATTATACAATACATGACCATCACATGAAAACATATCTTGAAATCCAAAATAATAATAATAATTATAATAATAATAATAATAATAATAATAATAATAATAATAATAATAATTATAATAATAATAATAATAATAATAATAATAATAATAATAATAATAATTATAATAATAATAATTATAATAATAATAATAATAATAATAATTATAATAATAATAATAATAATAATAATAATAATAATAATAATTATAATAATAATAATAATAATAATAATAATAATAATAATAATAATAATTATAATAATAATAATAATAATAATAATAATAATAACAATAATACCCCCCCCCCCCAGTCTACCCGTGCTGGTGAGGGCAGATCTGTATAACATTTTAAGAACAGTTCTCATGTTGTTCATTATGTTCAGCATGTTGTGAACATGGCTGTGTTCAAGTGGCTCACATGATGGTGTGAACATCCAGGTCAACTGACCTTGACCTAGCGCTCCACACACACACACACACACCCTCCTGTTCTCCCCTGGGGGAGGCAAAGACGCATTATCTGCCCCTGAAGGTCTGAGGTTCAGGGTCTGTTACTCAGGGCCCCAGGGTTGTTACTCAGGGCCCCCAGGGTTGTTACTCAGGGCCCCAGGGTTGTTACTCAGGGCCCCAGGGTTGTTACTCAGGGCCCCCAGGGTTGTTACTCAGGGCCCCAGGGTTGTTACTCAGGGCCCCAGGGTTGTTACTCAGGGCCCCAGGGTTGTTACTCAGGGCCCCAGGGTTGTTACTCAGGGCCCCAGGGTTGTTACTCACGGCCCCAGGGTTGTTACTCAGGGCCCCAGGGTTGTTACTCAGGGCCCCCAGGGTTGTTACTCAGGGCCCCAGGGTTGTTACTCAGGGCCCCAGGGTTGTTACTCAGGGCCCCAGGGTTGTTACTCACGGCCCCCAGGGTTGTTACTCAGGGCCCCAGGGTTGTTACTCAGGGCCCCAGGGTTGTTACTCAGGGCCCCAGGGTTGTTACTCAGGGCCCCAGGGTTGTTACTCAGGGCCCCAGGGTTGTTACTCAGGGCCCCAGGGTTGTTACTCAGGGCCCCAGGGTTGTTACTCAGGGCCCCCAGGGTTGTTACTCACGGCCCCAGGGTTGTTACTCACGGCCCCAGGGTTGTTACTCACGGCCCCAGGGTTGTTACTCAGGGCCCCAGGGTTGTTACTCACGGCCCCAGGGTTGTTACTCAGGGCCCCGGGGTTGTTACTCAGGGCCCAGGGTTGTTACTCAGGGCCCCAGGGTTGTTACTCAGGGCCCCAGGGTGTTATCAGGGCCCCAGGTTGTTACTCAGGCCCCAGGGTTGTACTCACGGCCCCAGGGTTGTTACTCAGGGCCCCAGGGTTGTTACTCAGGGCCCCAGGGTTGTTACTCAGGGCCCCCAGGGTTGTTACTCAGGGCCCCCAGGGTTGTTACTCAGGGCCCCAGGGTTGTTACTCAGGGCCCCCAGGGTTGTTACTCAGGGCCCCAGGGTTGTTACTCAGGGCCCCCAGGGTTGTTACTCAGGGCCCCCAGGGTTGTTACTCAGGGCCCCCAGGGTTGTTACTCAGGGCCCCCAGGGTTGTTACTCAGGGCCCCGGGGGTGTTACTCAGGGCCCCGGGGTTGTTACTCAGGGCCCCCAGGGTTGTTACTCAGGGCCCCCAGGGTTGTTTACTCAGGGCCCCCGAGGTTGTTACTCAGGCCCAGTTTTTTCAGGGCCCCGGGGTTGTTACTCAGGGCCCCCAGGGTTGTTAGTCAGGGCCCCCAGGGTTGTTAGTCAGGGCCCCGGGGTTGTTACTCAGGGCCCCGGGGTTGTTACTCAGGGCCCCCAGGGTTGTTAGTCAGGGCCCCGGGGTTGTTACTCAGGGCCCCGGGGTTGTTACTCAGGGCCCCCAGGGTTGTTACTCAGGGCCCCAGGGTTGTTACTCAGGGCCCCCAGGGTTGTTACTCAGGGCCCCCAGGGTTGTTACTCAGGGCCCCGAGGTTGTTACTCAGGGCCCCGGGGTTGTTACTCAGGGCCCCCAGGGTTGTTACTCAGGGCCCCCAGGGTTGTTACTCAGGGCCCCCAGGGTTGTTACTCAGGGCCCCGAGGTTGTTACTCAGGGCCCCGGGGTTGTTACTCAGGGCCCCCAGGGTTGTTAGTCAGGGCCCCCAGGGTTGTTAGTCAGGGCCCCGGGGTTGTTACTCAGGGCCCCCAGGGTTGTTAGTCAGGGCCCCGGGGTTGTTACTCAGGGCCCCGGGGTTGTTACTCAGGGCCCCCAGGGTTGTTAGTCAGGGCCCCGGGGTTGTTACTCAGGGCCCCGGGGTTGTTAATCAGGGCCCCATGGGTCATTAATCAGGGCCCCATGGGTCATTAGTCTGGCTTAATGACCAGTTGATCATACCATGAGCAAGTGGTTAACGTGGAGGTTACTATGATCACTGTTGCTGGTTTGTGAACAAGATGGTCCACTACATTCACACACGCATCTACCACAGAGAAATTTACATACAGATACACAGACCAATTTACAGACAGATCTGCGGATAGATGTGTAAATAGATTTACAAATACATTTAGATTTACAGATGTACCTTTGAACTTGTGATAAGATCTCATGGATAAATATTTTCCATGTGTTTACATTACCACAGTGTCAGGTGCAAGGCCAGGCTATCATACCGTGTTCCAGGGTCGTACCGTCCTACCTAAGGATCGTACCGTCGTGCTCAAGGGTCGTACCTTCGTGCTCAAGGGTCGTACCGTCGTGCTCAAGGATCGTACCATCGTGATCAAGGGTCGTACCGTCGTGCTCAAGGGTCGTACTGTCGTGTTCAAGGGTCGTACCGTCGTGCTCAAGGGTCGTACCGTCGTGATCAAGGGTCGTGCCGTCGTGGTCAAGGGTCGTACCGTCGTGCTCAAGGGTCGTACCGTCGTGATCAAGGGTCGTACCGTCGTGGTCAAGGGTCGTACCGTCGTGGTCAAGGGTCGTACCGTCGTGGTCAAGGGTCGTACCGTCGTGGTCAAGGGTCGTACTGTCGTGCTCAAGGGTCGTACCGTCGTGCTCAAGGTGCTCTGTGTAACCACCTTCACTTCTTCCCAGTACTTGCTATCATACACGAAGACACAGTCTTCCAGTACCACCCAGGAGGGTCTGGACCATGCCTTCCAGTACCACCCAGGAGGGTCTGGACCATGCCTTCCAGTACCACCCAGGAGGGTCTGGACCATGCCTTCCAGTACCACCCAGGAGGGTCTGGACCATGCCTTCCAGTACCACCCAGGGAGGGTCTGGACCTTGCCTTCCAGTACCACCCAGGGAGGGTCTGGACCATGCCTTCCAGTACCACCCAGGAGGGTCTGGACCATGCCTTCCAGTACCACCCAGGAGGGTCTGGACCATGCCTTCCAGTACCACCCAGGAGGGTCTGGACCATGCCTTCCAGTACCACCCAGGAGGGTCTGGACCATGCCTTCCAGTACCACCCAGGGAGGGTCTGGACCTTGCCTTCCAGTACCACCCAGGGAGGGTCTGGACCATGCCTTCCAGTACCACCCAGGAGGGTCTGGACCATGCCTTCCAGTACCACCCAGGGAGGGTCTGGACCTTGCCTTCCAGTACCACCCAGGAGGGTCTGGACCATGCCTTCCAGTACCACCCAGGGAGGGTCTGGACCTTGCCTTCCAGGTCCGGGCAGGAGGGTCTGGGAAGACCCAATATAATAAGAATGTGGCCACAAGACAGCACTGCTCCATTATGGAAGAGGGAAAAAAAAAGTTTGGGACGTTCTTGTATAAAAGTATTCGCCAAAGTATTCGCCAACAGGTTTAAAAAAAAGTTTCAGGAGAAGTGAGAGTTGGTGGGAGAGTTGTGGCTTTCCTCCGATAACACTCTCTCTCTCTCTCTCTCTCTCTCTCTCTCTCTCTCTCTCTCTCTCTCTCTCTCTCTCCAGGGAAATTATTGGCAAAAATGTGATTAGGTTTGCAAATGTTTACCCTGGTGTAGTGTGTATGTACTGGTGGTCAACATGTTAGAAGGTGGCCCACAATGATTACGTAGGCGGGTGGGTCGGGCCCATCTGACGTTATGTTACACGAACAATACACTTCTCACCAACACCATCACCATCACCAACACGTTCACTACTTAATCCAGACCTCATCTGGGACTGACCTCAACCACACAACAAGTTTTCTTTTAAATGTTTCTTGTCCCCCCTACACTTCTTTCTGTAGTTGTTTCCTGCATTCTGTTTCCTGGTCAGCACTGGATACAGAATCGCCAACCCCCGCGTCAGCGAGGTAGCGCCAGGAAAACAGACGACAAAGGCCACATTCGTTCACACTCAGTTTCTAGCTGTCATGTAATAATGCACCGAAACCACAGCTCCCTTTCCACATCCAGGCCCCACAGAACTTTCCATGGTTTACCACAGACGCTTCACATGCCCTGGTTCAATTCATTGACAGCACGTCGACCCCGGTATACCACATCGTTCCAATTCACTCTCTTGCTTGCACGCCTTTCACCCTCCTGCATGTTCAGGCCCCGATCAATCAAAATCTTTTCTATTCCATCCTTCCACCTCCAATTTGGTCTCCTGCTTTTCCTTGTTCCTTCCACCTCTGACACATATATCCTCCCTGTCAACCCCTTCCCATTCATCCCCTCCACATGTCCAATCCCCCCCCACCCCCTGCTCTCTCAACCACACTCCCCCCACTACCTGTTTCCTCCTGGTAAACACGGTCAGTCATGTCGTAGTGGCCTTTGATGGTCACTCTGGTGTATTGACCTCAGCCAAACCAGAGTCATCATGGTTGGGATGGTGACCTGGGGACCTTCTCCTGGTTGGGATGGTGACCTGGGACACTTCTCCAGGTTGGGATGGTGACCTGGGACACTTCTCCTGGTTGGGATGGTGACCTGGGACACTTCTCCAGGTTGGGATGGTGACCTGGGACACTTCTCCTGGTTGGGATGGTGACCTGGGACACTTCTCCAGGTTGGGATGGTGACCTGGGACACTTCTCCTGGTTGGGATGGTGACCTGGGACACTTCTCCAGGTTGGGATGGTGACCTGGGGACCTTCTCCTGGTTGGGATGGTGACCTGGGACACTTCTCCTGGTTGGGAAGGTGACCTGGGACACTTCTCCAGGTTGGGATGGTGACCTGGGACACTTCTCCTGGTTGGGATGGTGACCTGGGACACTTCTCCTGGTTGGGATGGTGACCTGGGACACTTCTCCTGGTTGGGATGGTGACCTGGGACACTTCTCCAGGTTGGGATGGTGACCTGGGACACTTCTCCTGGTTGGGATGGTGACCTGGGACACTTCTCCAGGTTGGGATGGTGACCTGGGACACTTCTCCTGGTTGGGATGGTGACCTGGGACACTTCTCCAGGTTGGGATGGTGACCTGGGACACTTCTCCTGGTTGGGAAGGTGACCTGGGACACTTCTCCAGGTTGGGATGGTGACCTGGGACACTTCTCCTGGTTGGGATGGTGACCTGGGACACTTCTCCTGGTTGGGAAGGTGACCTGGGACACTTCTCCAGGTTGGGATGGTGACCTGGGACACTTCTCCTGGTTGGGATGGTGACCTGGGACACTTCTCCAGGTTGGGATGGTGACCTGGGACACTTCTCCTGGTTGGGAAGGTGACCTGGGACACTTCTCCAGGTTGGGATGGTGACCTGGGACACTTCTCCTGGTTGGGATGGTGACCTGGGACACTTCTCCTGGTTGGGATGGTGACCTGGGACACTTCTCCTGGTTGGGATGGTGACCTGGGACACTTCTCCAGGTTGGGATGGTGACCTGGGACACTTCTCCTGGTTGGGATGGTGACCTGGGACACTTCTCCTGGTTGGGATGGTGACCTGGGACACTTCTCCTGGTTGGGATGGTGACCTGGGACACTTCTGGTTGGGATGGTGACCTGGGACACTTCTCCTGGTTGGGATGGTGACCTGGGACACTTCTCCAGGTTGGGATGGTGATCTGGGACACTTCTCCAGGTTGGGATGGTGACCTGGGACACTTCTCCTGGTTGGGATGTGTGATACCCTACTGCCGGCGGCTCACTCCACCTTCGTCTGTAGTGAGGATAATTTCAGAGATGCTCTTCGTCAAGTCAAGCACACTTCCATCACAAAAAGACATGAGCTCAACTCATCCCATCAACTGGTCATTAACCCTCTCGTGCTAGTATTGACCGTTATGTTAACTACCTTCTGCCCTGAGCTACCCTTCCTGACCTACCCACGTCTACAAACATCACAGTGAACCACCATGAATGTGCCACTGTATGATTGGTCGTTCTGATCCAAACACATCGAACAACTTGTGTTCTTCATCTGTTCTTCCTCTCTGCTGACCTGACCAGTACAGAGCCAACTGGAAACATGTAGGACACTGGTTCAGGCCACACCCGTCTCTCTCAGCCAGAGTGGAATGAAAGAACACACACCGAGATGATCACTCCACATCTCGCCAGTCTTGACCATGCCCACTTACTGTCCAGGGTAATGGTCACATGACCCGCGTCTGGCCGCTGCTTCCCCTAGCTTGTGTGCAGACGACCCAGCACACGAGGCTGCACCGTTGTGACACGTCATGTAGGATTCACCTCCCTCCTGGACCATGTCCTGCTCTTATCTTTATCAGTGTGATGTAGAGCTGGCCGGGGGCCCCACATCATCTCTGTCGTTATCACTGTTATCTTTGTTATCAGCCAGGCCCCTCACGCACGCCACTACACATACTATATCGATCATCATCCAAAAGTCAAACAACATGAAGACAACTCAAACTCTAATTATGAGAGTTTATGTGAGCAGCGACAACCAATGATGAACTATACTAATTAATATGACTGGGGGGGGTGTAGCCCCCCCCCCACCCACCTTCTGAACATTAATCAGTCCAGCAGGGAGAGAGATGTATTAATCAAATATCGTCAATAAACCGATGTATTCACAGCTGCACGCACGCACACACGCACACACGTGGCTGTAATAATTACTTATGTACTTTATAATGTTAAGTACACACTTAAGGGATATACTCTGGATATACACTGAGCGGCCGCACACACACACACACAAGGAACTGATCAATGATTATATGATCCGTATGACCATCTGGTGACGTCATCACGATGACCTCATCATCTGACGTCATTACTCACGTTGACTTCATCATTTGACGGTACGACCCCAGAGCACGACGGTACGACCCCTGAGCACGACGGTACGACCCCTGAGCACGACGGTACGACCCCTGAGCACGACGGTACGACCCCTGAGCACGACGGTACGACCCCTGACCACGACGGTACGACCCTTGAGCACGACGGTACGACCTTTGAGCACGACGGTACGACCCTTGACCACGACGGTACGACCCCTGAGCACGACGGTACGACCTCTGAGCACGACGGTACGACCCCTGACCACGACGGTACGACCCTTGAGCACGACGGTACGACCTTTGAGCACGACGGTACGACCCTTGACCACGACGGTACGACCCCTGAGCACGACGGTACGACCTCTGAGCACGATGGTACGACCCCTGACCACGACGGTACGACCCTTGAGCACGACGGTACGACCTTTGAGCACGACGGTACGACCCTCGGGTATGACGGCTCGTCCCTTAACTTGATCATTGTCACGTTCAAAATGCTACACTGTCATACTTGTGGGTCGTGATCAAGGGTCGTACCGTCGTGCTCAGAGGTCGTATCTTCATGCTCAGAGGTCGTACCGTCGTGATCAAGGGTCGTACCGTCGTGCTCAGAGGTCGTATCTTCATGCTCAGAGGTCGTACCGTCGTGATCAAGGGTCGTACCGTCGTGCTCAGAGGTCGTATCTTCATGCTCAGAGGTCGTACCGTCGTGTTCAAGGGTCGTACCGTCGTGTTCAAGGGTCGTACCGTCGTGTTCAAGGGTCGTACCGTCGTGTTCAAGGGTCGTACCATCGTGTTCAAGGGTCGTACCATCGTGTTCAAGGGTCGTACCGTCGTAAATCATCATATCCACGTAGTTCCTTCAACACATAACTCCACAGGTCAGTCTCCGGGTCATGGTAGGTCATGACCCTACGACCTCTCTGGGGGTTTCCAGAGGGAGGATTGTGGGGGGGGGGGGTCAACCATAGGACGATCTCGAACAGCTGTCTGGTCGACCACCAGACGACCAGCATGACGACCAGGCCAGGTTCCTGGTGTGGAGTCGTTGTTATGATGGTAATCGCTACGCGCACGACCCGGGCGATCATCGCTACATAATTTCCACAGCGATGATCGCTGGGGAAGGGTAGTAGTGTTCACAGCGAACATCGCTACATAATTTCCACAGAGATCATCTCTCGCTGTAGGAGAGTAATTCACAACACGAAGTGTGAGTCTGTGTGTACGACACCTTCTGGTGGAGAGAGAGAGAGAGAGAGAGAGAGAGAGAGAGAGAGAGAGAAAGAGAGAGAGAGAGAGAGAGAGAGAGGCGTGTTGTGAGGCAGAAGAGCAGGTGCAGCGGGAGGCCCAGTCATCACACTAAGAGACGTCAGTGTCAACAATGGAGGCACTCAGGGGGGATGATGGAGGCCCCCCCAGGGGATGATGGAGGCCCCCAGGGGGAGGATGGAGGCCCCCCAGGGGAGGATGGAGGCCCCCAGGGGGGGAGGGAGGCCCCCCAGGGGCGATGGAGGCCCCCAGAGGGGATGATGGAGGCCCCCAGGGCGGGATGGAGGCCCCCGGGGGGGGAGGATGGAGGCCCCCAGGGGGGGAGGGATGGAAGGAAGCAGCTCAGGGAGGGAGGAGTAAAGTCAGGGTCAGGGTGGGGGGGGTGGGGGTCCTCCAAGTCCTGGGTCCCACATGCACGTCCACAACCACGTGTGGTCCTCCTCCACAACCACGTGTGGTCCTCCTCCACAACCACGTGTGGTCCTCGTTCACAACCACGTGTGGTCCTCCTCCACAACCACGTGTGGTCCTCGTCCACAACCACGTGTGGTCCTCCTCCACAACCACGTGTGGTCCTCCTCCACAACCACGTGTGACCTTACAACCATCGACCCCACCTCCCCCCCCCCACCTGTACCAACTGGTACACTGGACCACTGTAGCCCCCCCTCCCCCCCCATACAAAGACGTTACTGCCAACAAGTAACTACCCAGCCAGTCATAACGACCCGCCTCAAATGTACATAGCAGAAAGTCATCAACCATCAAATCACCTGGTTAAGTGTACTTGCCAGCTGTACCCACCTGACCACCTAGTGTAACAACCAGGTGTGTAATGACCAGTCATCACCGAGAGAGACAGACCCCCACACACACAGGATAATGATGACCAGTGATGAACCAGCGATAATACATGTATGGTACTGATACAACGACGTGTGACAACTACTCTCTTAATTACCTTCCTACACGTACAACCATGAAGACATGGCTGAAGTGGTCGAGTGAGGACACTAACGAGAAGGATAATATAAACTTGATGTCCACTAATGATGACCAGTGGCGTCCATATGATTATTAACTTTACTGAGGTCATGATATACCTTATCTTTAGGTCATGAGGTCATGTTATACCTTATCTTTAGGTCATGAGGTCATGTTATACCTTATCTTTAATCTTTAGGTCATGAGGTCATGATATACCTTATCTTTAGGTCATGAGGTCATGTTATACCTTATCTTTAGGTCATGAGGTCATGTTATACCTTATCTTAAGGTCATGAGGTCATGTTATACCTTATCTTAAGGTCATGATGTCATGATATACCTTATCTTAAGGTCATGAGGTCATGTTATACCTTATCTTTAGGTCATGAGGTCATGTTATACCTTATCTTTAGGTCATGAGGTCATGTTATACCTTATCTTAAGGTCATGAGGTCATGATATACCTTATCTTAAGGTCATGAGGTCATGTTATACCTTATCTTTAGGTCATGAGGTCATGTTATACCTTATCTTTAGGTCATGAGGTCATGTTATACCTTATCTTTAGGTCATGAGGTCATGATATACCTTATCTTAAGGTCATGAGGTCATGTTATACCTTATCTTTAGGTCATGAGGTCATGTTATACCTTATCTTAAGGTCATGAGGTCATGTTATACCTTATCTTTAGGTCATGAGGTCATGTTATACCTTATCTTAAGGTCATGAGGTCATGTTATACCTTATCTTTAGGTCATGAGGTCATGTTATACCTTATCTTAAGGTCATGAGGTCATGTTATACCTTATCTTTAGGTCATGAGGTCATGTTATACCTTATCTTTAGGTCATGAGGTCATGTTATACCTTATCTTAAGGTCATGATACACCTTATCTCTCAGGAGCCCTGCACACTCTGTGTGAGATAAGGCAAGATGATAATAAGTCCAACGTTCCAAAGTTGAGCAGCGGAAGGAAAGATGACGACGACGACTTGACCCAACAACCGGGATGTGTATACCTGTCTGTTACGTGCTGCACCATGCATGCCACACAGCGAGGCACGCACGACCACCAGACAGGGAGAGAGAGAGAGAGAGAGAGAGAGAGAGAGAGAGAGAGAGAGAGAGAGAGAGAGAGAGAGAGAGAGAGAGAGAGGATCAGATATATTTCTCTTCTTTCCTCTTCCAAAAAGGAATTCTTCTGTGAGCAGAACAGAGCCAGGCTGGGGGGGCCCGGGGGGGGGGGGGGGTCACAGTGTGTGTCTGTCTACCCAGGCTATACTGGTCCCCCCCCTCCCTCCCTCCCTCCCCCCTCCCCGTATGGCATGGGTTTGATGGTGTGTGTGTGTGTGTGTGTGTGTGTGTGTGTGTGTGTGTGTGTGTGTGTGTGTGTGTGTGTCTTTGTCCGTGTTTGTGTGTGTCTCTGTCAGATTTCTGAACTTCAATTTTTACTGTGTCCAACTTTTTCCTCCTCTCTCTCTCTCACTCTCTCTCTCTCTGGTAACTCTCCCAGGCTGCACACGGCCGGGTGTACCGAGGCAGGAACACGGAGGGAAGAAAATACGGGGCGAGGGACGGGTGAGGACAGGAGAAAGAAAACGGAAGAGACAGACATGGGAGGGGGGTCACAATGTGTGGACTCAGGTCAACCTGCAAGGTTGACCTTGACACGTCACACTTGAAGGACGAGGAGGCAGCGTGGTGCCACATGTGTTAGTGTGTTTCCAAACCTTTTAATACATAACTTACAAAAACCTTCATGGCGTCACCACAAATATATATATATATATATATATATATATATATATATATATATATATATATATATATATATATATATATATATATGTTAGATCAAAGCTTAAGCCAGTGTAGTGAATTTTAACCCTGTCAATACACATGTTTTTGTTCTATTTCAGTTCCATTTATCTGCTGTATCGAGAGATGCAAACTGTATATATCTTCGTTACCTGTTATGAAGTTGGGGTTACCACACACATACAGGTACAGGATACAATACATGGTAATGTAATACACTGGTACAGCATTATCTTTCAATCACATGTGGCCTGGTCGTCAATTTTCCACCATATTCTCAATTTTATTTAAAATTTATCAAATTAACTTAAAAATTCCCTCTTGAAATTTAGAACTACTTAAAATTTCTGTCTGTCTGTCTGTCATAAATGTACAAAACATTCACTTCCTTCCTGCATGAAGAATAACAATGTTTCACATTACATTTTCTTTCATTAATAATATTTCATATATTGGTTGTATATATTTTCTCCCACCTTCAGGTATGTAGGTCACTATAACACTGTTCATGTTACTCATCAAGTTTCACTTTCGTCTGGTTTCAGATGGTCAGTTTCATCTGGTTTCAGATAGTCAGTTTCATCTGGTTTCAGATGGTCAGTTTCATCTGGTTTCAGATGGTCAATTTCATCTGGTTTCAGATGGTCAGTTTCATCTGGTTTCAGATAGTCAGTTTCATCTGGTTTCAGATGGTCAGTTTCATCTGGTTTCAGATGGTCAGTTTCATCTGCTTTCAGATGGTCAGTTTCATCTGCTTTCAGATGGTCAGTTTCATCTGGTTTCAGGTTTGGATGAGAGGCAGGTGTGAGGAGTTGACTGGTTCCTTATCATGATCATACATCGTCCAGATGTGGCCTCATAAGGTCATAGTTAATGTCTTTGGGTGAAACAAGTTTCCATTACTGCTGGTGAAACTGACTCAAGATAACCAGCTTCACTGGTGTTTCATGAAACTGACTCAGAGAACCAGTTTGAAAATGGTGCTGTAGATCATGGAAGTGACTTGTGTCTATTTTCTTTCTCTCTTCCGCTACTCAACTTTAGCAATCATAATACATCAGACTTAAGCCATGACAATATACATTTATCCATCACGTAAGTAACAGATAATGAATACAGAGTGAATAAATGATTTACACATAAATAAAACAATCCAAGTCATAATGAGGCAGGAAGGACTTGACGTACTCGTGGAAATATTATTTTTTTTTAATAAAAAATGTGACAATTATGTTATAACTTTAGTGATATCAGAGAACCATGTTATTAACCCAAGTGTCAACACAGGTGACACATACACTGTGATAACCTCAGTGGTCAACATGACGATCAATACCACCTGAACAACACTGCAGGATGGAAGGACATTATTATATAATGTTACTAACACTACGGAATGGTAGAGGTGATTATGGTACTTATTACTGGAAACCTTGACCCTTCCAGACTACTACCTACACACACACACACACACACACACACACATCGTACTGTTCACGAACCACTGTTCTTGACATGATACGTTGAGTGTGACGCCAGTGAACCAGTCCAGTGTTGGTGTGGCATTCAACGCTCAGGATGAAGTTAACGCCACCTTGAGGCACCACATCTGTGAATGCAGACGTTGAATTTCTCCGTCACACAACGTTGAAATCGACGCCTATTTGTTGAATTCAACGCTCGTGTTGAAGTCAACATGAGAAAGCGTATGTCAGTGTTGGTTTCTACGCTCGTGAGGAAGTCAACGCGTGGAATTTTACGCAAAGGGTGGAACACAACGCGTGTGGAATCCAACGCAAATGCAGTTCTGAAAGTAAGTGTGGAATTCAACGCCAATGCGTGAATTTCAACACAGGTGCGGAGCGCAACGCCAGTGAACGCCAGCGTGGAATCCAAGACGAGCGTTGAATTCCCTCAAGTGTGTGTCAGAAGAAAACCTGGACGACATATTCTGAACCTCCAGCAGAGAGAGAGAGAGAGAGAGAGAGAGAGAGAGAGAGAGAGAGAGAGAGAGAGAGAGAGAGAGAGAGAGAGAGAGAGAGAGAGTGTATGTAAATGAGTTGCAGGGGGGGGGGAGGTGGGGTGTGTGAGAGGGCAACGGAGGAAGACAATAGCTGGAGCAGCACACACACACACACACACACACCATCATAATGATGCAGCGCAAGACACACACATGAACATGACAAATAGTGAGAGTGGGGGGGGAGTGGTGGGGAGGTGTACTGGGGGAGGTGGTGTACTGGGGGAGGTGGTGTACTGGGGGAGGTGGTGTACTGGGGGAGGTGGTGTACTGGGGGAGGAGGTGTACTGGGGGAGGTGGTGTACTGGGGGAGACTAGGAACCTGCTAAAACTAGCCAATTCGACAACTTCAGGCCGTTTTCTTTATGGAAAATGTTACGATTACAGTACAAATATTTGTGGCTACAGTTGTTCTCGTCGTGATGAACATTGTAGAACATCATGGAACATTACTGGGAAGAACATGAGAACAAAACACTGAGGAAGAGGAGGATAAGTGGGAGAGAAAATGTGAGGTGGGTGAGGTGAGGTGAGGTGGGGAACTGAGGAGTGATTATGTGTCTATATTAGAGAACAGATGGTGTATGAGACGAGAACAGTATAGAACAGATGGTGTACGAGACGAGAACAGTATAGAACAGATGGTGTACGAGACGAGAACAGTAGAGAACAGATGGTGTACGAGACGAGAACAGTAGAGAACAGATGGTGTATGAGACGAGAACAGTATAGAACAGATGGTGTACGAGACGAGAACAGTATAGAACAGATGGTGTACGAGACGAGAACAGTAGAGAACAGATGGTGTATGAGACGAGAACAGTATAGAACAGATGGTGTACGAGACGAGAACAGTATAGAACAGATGGTGTACGAGACGAGAACAGTAGAGAACAGATGGTGTATGAGACGAGAACAGTATAGAACAGATGGTGTACGAGACGAGAACAGTATAGAACAGATGGTGTACGAGACGAGAACAGTAGAGAACAGATGGTGTACGAGACGAGAACAGATGGTGTACGAGACGAGAACAGTATAGAACAGATGGTGTATGAGACGAGAACAGTATAGAACAGATGGTGTACGAGACGAGAACAGTATAGAACAGATGGTGTACGAGACGAGAACAGTATAGAACAGACGGTGTACGAGACGAGAACAGTATAGAACAGATGGTGTACGAGACGAGAACAGTATAGAACATAACCTCACACGTCTGTTCTCACACTACACAACTACCAGACCGACTCTTATACATGACAGTAAATAATATATAAACATGGCTAACTATGGAAGACATGACACTGGCCACACACCTGGCCACACACCGGGGCAGCCACACACCGGGGCAGCCACACACCTGGCCACACACCGGGGCAGCCACACACCTGGCCACACACCGGGCCAGCCACACACCTGGCCACACACCGGGGCAGCCACACACCTGGCCACATACCGGGCCAGCCACACACCTGGCCACACACCGGGGCAGCCACACACCTGGCCAGCTGGCCATCATTCCCTCACCCCATTTTCTGGCACACGAGGCGGCCATATGGGACTGGGGCAGGTCGTGGTCACACCAGGTCGAGCAGGCCAGAACGACCTGGTGATGACGGAGCGCCATCATGTGTGTGGTGAGCACGACGCGCCACACGCCACGTGACACACGTGTGAGCAGAGTGAGAGTGAGGGAGGTACTCTCCCTCACTCTCACTCTGTGGTCGTACATACTCTCACTCTGTGGTCGTACATACTCTCACTCTGTGGTCGTACATACTCTCACTCCCCCCCACCCGAGGGAGAACATAAATAGCCAGCCACTCAGACTCTGATCACGTGACTGGGTCGCTCTGATCACGTGACTGGGTCGCTCTGATTGGCAGCCTTCTGATTCCCCTGACGACCCCCCTCCCCCCCCCGCTGGTGAGATGCCTTGTTAAAAATAATGACTACATTCCCCACTCACATGGGCCCCCCCTCCCCCCCCGGGGCTCAACCTGATCCCCACCCCCTGCACGACCTCCCTCACCCCACCCCCTGCACGACCTCCCTCACCCCACCCCACCCCCTGCACGACCTCCCCCCACCCCACCCCCTGCACGACCTCCCCACCCCACCCCCTGCACGACCTCCCCTCCCACCCCCTGCACGACCTCCTCCCCCACCCACCCCCTGCACGACCTCCCTCCCCCACCCCCTGCACGACCTCTCTCCCCCACCCCACCCCCTGCACGACCTCTCTCCCCCACCCCACCCCCTGCACGACCTCCCTCACCCCAAGCACGACAGTACGACCCTCTCCCAGTACGACGGCACGACCCCCTGAGCACGACCGTACGACCCCCTGAGCACGACTGTACGACCCTTGATCACGATATTGGCAGGAAACATCACAAGTGAGGGAAGACATTACATACATCATGAACACATTACATACATCATGAACACATTACATACATCATGTACACATTACATACATCATGTACACATTACATACATCATGTACACATTACATACATCATGTACACATTACATACATGTACACATTACATACATCATGTACACATTACATACATGTACACATTACATACATCATGTACACATTACATACATGTACACATTACATACATCATGTACACATTACATACATGTACACATTACATACATCATGTACACATTACATACAACATGTACACATTACATACAACATGTACACATTACATACATCATGTACACATTACATACATCATGAACACATTACATACATCCTGTACACATTACATACATCATGTACACATTACATACATGTACACATTACATACATCATGTACACATTACATACAACATGTACACATTACATACATCATGTACACATTACATACATCATGTACACATTACATACAACATGTACACATTACATACATCATGTACACATTACATACATCATGTACACATTACATACATCATGTACACATTACATACATCCTGTACACATTACATACATCCTGTACACATTACATACATCATGTACACATTACATACATGTACACATTACATACATCATGTACACATTACATACATCATGTACACATTACATACATCCTGTACACATTACATACATCATGTACACATTACATACATGTACACATTACATACATCATGTACACATTACATACATCATGTACACATTACATACATCATGTACACATTACATACATCATGTACACATTACATACATCATGTACACATTACATACATCATGTACACATTACATACATTTTACACATTACATACACATGTACACATTACATACAACATGTACACATTACATACAACATGTACACATTACATACATCATGTACACATTACATACATCATGAACACATTACATACATCCTGTTTAAAAAAATTTCATACATCATGTACCCATTACATACAATGTACCCCTTTTCATACATAGGGACACATTACATACAAAAGTACACATTACATACATCCTGTACACATTACATACATCCCTGTACACTTAAAAATGTACACAATTTCCTCATCTGTAAAACCCCCTTTCAAAACATGTACAATTACATACATATGAACAATTTCATACATATGTACACATTACAAAACAAACATGACACAAATTTCATACATTTATGAAAACATTACATTTCACTGTTTCACATTAAATACATCATGTCAAAATTAAAATAATCCCTTTTAAACATTTCATACATCATGTCACATTACAAAACATCATGTACACAATTTAAAACAACATGTAACATTAAAACCCCCCCCCCCCCCCCCCCCACAGTGCAGGAGGACCCGCCATTGTGTTCCCCGTGACCCAACCCACCATGGAGGCGACCCACACCCGGGTGACCCGACCCACATTAAAGTCTCGACCTCGCAAGTAACGAGACCTGCCAGGCGAGACCTCAGACCAGTGACGTCAACACCACTACATCATCATCATCATAATGGAAACTCTCTCTCTCTCTCTCTCTCTCTCTCTCTCTCTCTCTCTCTCTCTCTCTCTCTCTCGTTCACAAAGTCTACACTAAATATACATCACTATATATATATATATATATATATATATATATATATATATATATATATATATATATATATATATATATATTATCCCTGGGGATAGGGGATTAAGAATACTTCCCACGTATTCCCTGCGTGTCGTAGAAGGCGACTAAAAGGGGAGGGAGCGGGGGGCTGGAAATCCTCCCCTCTCGTTTTTTTTTTTTTTTTTTTTAATTTTTCAAAAGAAGGAACAGAGGGGGCCAGGTGAGGATATTCCAAAAAAGGCCCAGTCCTCTGTTCTTAACGCTACCTCGCTAACGCGGGAAATGGCGAATAGTTTAAAAGAAAGAAAAAAAATATATATATTTATTTATTTTGCTTTGTCGCTGTCTCCCGCGCCTGCGAGATAGCGCAAGGAAACAGACGAAAAAAATGGCCCAACCCACCCCCACACACATGCACACACACACACACGTCCACACACGCAAACATACACACCCACACATCCCAAAGTACACACATATATACACACACAGACACACACATATACAAACATGCACACAATTCACACTGCCCCTACTCACCCCCATCGCCACCCCGCCACACACGGAATAACATCCCCCTCCCCCCCTCATGTGTGCGAGGCAGCGCCAGGAAAAGACAACAAAGGCCCCATTCGCTCACACTCAGTCTCCAGCTTTCATGCAATAATGCCCGAAACCACAGCTCCCTTTCCACATCCAGGCCCCACACAACTTTCCATGGTTTACCCCAGACGCTTCACATGCCCTGATTCAATCCATTGACAGCACGTCGACCCCGGTATACCACATCGATCCAATTCACTCTATTCCTTGCCCTCCTTTCACCCTCCTGCATGTTCAGGCCCCGATCACACAAAATCTTTTTCACTCCATCTTTCCACCTCCAATTTGGTCTCCCACTTCCCCTCGTTCCCTCCACCTCCGACACATATATCCTCTTGGTCAATCTTTCCTCACTCATTCTCTCCATGTGACCGAACTATATATATATAGTTTTACAAAAATAAAAATCTGGAAAAAATATATCATTTTCGAAAAAGGAAAAACCAAGTTCACATTGTGTAGATAAAACTGTTGTCCCAACATGTGAGGCTGACCCCACACCTGGCCCTACCCACACCCCACACTTCAAAGCCCCTGGCGCAGTGAGGGATACAAACCGCTGCAAGCAAAGACAAAATATATATGAATTCATGTATATATATATATATATATATATATATATATATATATATATATATATATATATATATGTATATATATATATATATATATATATATATATATATATATATATATATATATATATATATATATATATATATACGCCCAATTCTATTTTTGGAGGTAAGTACTGTTATATAATGTTGGAACGTAATATGGTAACTTTTCACTTCGCTTTTTTAGAAAATTAAAAATCTTCCGGGAAATACCCACAATGAAAAAAATGCATAATATTCAAACGTGCAGAGCACGACGGTACGACTCTTGGGTAGGACAGCCTGCACTTCGTACCCAAGGGTCGTACCGTCGTGTTCAAGGGTCGTACCGTCGTGTTCAAGGGTCGTACCGTCGTGTTCAAGGGTCGTACCGTCGTGTTCAAGGGTCGTACCGTCGTGATCAAGGGTCGTACCGTCGTGATCAAGGGTCGTACCGTCGTGATCAAGGGTCGTACCGTCGTGTTCAAGGGTCGTACCGTCGTGATCAAGGGTCGTACCGTCGTGATCAAGGGTCGTACCGTCGTGATCAAGGAGGAGGGGGAGTGGAAGAGGGGGGGGGGTAACTGGAGGTTAGTTACCCCAGTTCAGGTGTTAGCTAACGATCGTTCAAGGGTGCAGTAGACTACCTCAACCCATAGTTAACATTACAATCATTTACGTCAACCACCATGACCTACGTTTCCCAGATATATTTGGTAGCGCCGTCATCTACCGCTGGGGAGAGTGTTAACAAGACTGTGGCAATACATCACTTGTTGTTCACTATACACTACGAGCAACACAATACACTATGAGCAACACAATACACTACGTGCAACACTCCACACTCCCTGGTACCTCTTGTGTAACACTACCACTAACACTGGAAACTGTATTTCATTCATTCTTACGAAATGATTTCATTCAAAATGTCAAATTTCAACAATGTTAAAGTTAAATGTTAAAGTTAAAGGTTAATATTTAACATATAAAATATAATGAACAAAAATTCACAATTCATTAACCAAACTTAAAACTTGAAATTCGTAAATTTCGTAATTTTCACATTCATAATGACAGTCAAGGTTTGATAATATCACTGTGATCATTAAACTAACTTCGTAAATAATACACATAATAATGACCGGAAATATCATATTTATAAATAAAATTTCATGGAAGTGAAATTCAAATCATTAGCTTTCTGTTTCCATTCTTTGCAGCCTGGAGTTGTGAGTTGTAGGTTGTACATCAGAGACGACCTCTCACACCTCACACGTAAGGTGGAGTTTGACACGGTGGTAAAGTTCATCCACATGTTCAAAAGTTCAAAGAGTGGAGTGTGGTGGTTGGGTGAGAAGTGTGGTAGTGGAGTGTGGTGGTTGGGTGAGAAGTGTGGTAGTGGAGTGTGGTGGGTGGGTGAGAAGTGTGGTAGTGGAGTGTGGTGGGTGGATGAGTCAGATGGTACAAGAGAGAGTGTGTCTGCTGGGTCAACTCTTCCGTTGTAACGAGCAGTTAGTGTTAACAGGTTGTTATGGTACCTGCCGGGGGGGGGGGAGGTATACAGGAATGGTAACTTGGGTGGGTGTGGGGTAATTACTTGTCTGTGATTACCGCCGTGGACTGTGGCCCTGTACCTGTGTGTGTGTGTGTGTGTGTGTGTGTGTTGACATAAGGAATGAGAGCTGCAGAGAGAGAGAGAGAGAGAGAGAGAGAGAGAGAGAGAGAGAGAGAGAGAGAGAGAGAGAGAGAGAGAGAGAGAGAGAGAGAGAGAGAGAGAGAGAGAGAGCAGATGATCTGGGTGGAAGGTTTAAAGTGCATGTGTCACTCTGGATCCCCCCCTCCCCCCCTCTGTACCGTGGGAGGGGGGGAGGGGGTGCACGGAGGGCAGGGCAGGGGAGGGGGGTGTGGCTGGTGGGGGGGTGCAAGGGGAGGGGGTGTGTACACCACGTACCGTATGACCCCCACCTTCCCCACCAGGTCATTAGGTCATGACCAGGTCACACATCACCCATCCTTATCTCACCCCTTATCTCCAGCCTATCTCTCGCTGTGAGGGAGACAAATTACATTCCATTACGTCAGTGTAGGTAATTACCTTACTGTAATGTAACAACCCACATGTGGTGTTCCCTGAGTGGCAGGGTAAACTATACAAATCTAATTACAATCAACTTGTTATAATAAATGTTACATGTTCATATGATGAACACTTCAGGCCAGAGAGTATGGGAAAGTTATTATATACATCAAATAACCTTCACTTCAATGTACAGCATCATGACTATACAAACTCACGATAAATGATTTACGTAAATAAATTGATAAACATCACACAGTGTGGAGTGTGATTAACACATAATACAAGACACGTAACCTTACCTCACATATCATCATGTCACATTATACTGTCTTATGTGATTGTAATGATAACAAGATATGTAGAATATCATGTGATCTTTGTCATGTTATCTGCATGACATCATGTGATGTTCATGGTACCATGTGACCATCATGTGATGTTCATGGTACCATGTGACCATCATGTGATGTTCATGGTACCATGTAATGTGTGCCATGACCCCCCCCCCCCCCCCACACCTCACTATAGGTAAGAACACAGTGTTGTTCACAGCAGTGTGTATCATGACCAGTGTGTATCACCACACACCTGTCTCACACCTCTACCTACCATCATGGTAGGTACATCATGCACGATGTACCTACCATCATGCGTGAGGAGAGGTATGGCATGAGCCGTGTGATGGACTGTATCAGTGTCATGATCTGCTTATAATACCCCACACATTAACACACACACACACACACGTCCCAGTGATTGTGGTAACACCTGACCAACACTTGTGGTCCACAACACTACTGTCCACAGAGAACACTACATTACGAACCTGGGTCGACTTGGTGATTAACTTTCCTATGAACTTTCCAGGTAGTATAGTGGCTCTGTGGTGCATGGTGGGTTCCTGCATGAACCTCCACCTGGCTAGTACACATGGAGGAGTGGTGGTGGGTGGGGAGCAGACTTGATGTTTCACTACATTGTACTGACCTACCCATGTACTGTCCTCCAGCAGATAACCTGGTCATAGACCATCAGGTCTTGTTATCTGACCTTCCCATGTACTGTCCTCCAGCAGATAACCTGGTCATAGACCATCAGGTCTTGTGTTATCTGTCCTTCCCATGTACTGTCCTCCAGCAGATAACCTGGTCATAGACCATCAGGTCTGGTGTTATCTGACCTTCCCATGTACTGTCCTCCAGCAGATAACCTGGTCATAGACCATCAGGTCTATGACCAGGTCAATATAATGTAAAATCCAACTTTCTATATTTTTTTATCAACAGTCAACCAATTGTACAATAATGATACATCAGATATTTGTAATAACCTGAGATGTGGCACGTACCCTTCGTGGCCAGATCATAACTAATAAATATGTTGATAACAAAATATGACAATATAAATATCTATGTTTTGTACCAGAATGAAACCTGTCTCCGTATACGAGGTCAGGTCGCGGTCGTTAAGCAAGACAGACAAAGGCAACAGAGACCAAAAGGTCAACAATATACAGTGGTTTGCCTGGGGTCATTATAGACATATTCCTGCTCATGTTGTGAGTTATTGTTATGAGAAGCGAGGTTGTGCTCACAGAAGCAGGTCAGTCTCACAACACATGGTAACCATGCTGACGTGTATACAACATGTTGTATTACATCAAACGATTGTTATCTTGTTCATGTACCCCCCCCCCCCCACCACCACCACCATCCCTGATGTGTTTAATTAGTGCAGGTCATCACCACGGGGTCTGAGGTCAGCACCAGGGGTCTGAGGTCAGCACCACGGGGTCTGAGGTCAGCACCACGGGGTCTGAGGTCATCACCACGGGGTCTGAGGTCAGCACACGGAGTCTGAGGTCAGCACCACGGGGTCTGAGGTCATCATCACGGGGTCTGAGGTCATCACCAGGGGTCTGAGGTCATCACCACGGGGTCTGAGGTCATCACCACGGAGTCTGAGGTCATCACCACGGGGTCTGAGGTCATCACCACGGGGTCTGAGGTCATCACCAGGGGTCTGAGGTCATCACCACGGAGTCTGAGGTCATCACCACGGGGTCTGAGGTCAGCACCAGGGGTCTGAGGTCATCACCACGGGGTCTGAGGTCAGCACCAGGGGTCTGAGGTCAGCACCACGGGGTCTGAGGTCATCACCACGGGTCTGAGGTCATCACCACGGGGTCTGAGGTCAGCACCAGGGGTCTGAGGTCAGCACCACGGGGTCTGAGGTCAGCACCAGGGGTCTGAGGTCAGCACCACGGGGTCTGAGGTCATCATCACGGGGTCTGAGGTCATCACCACGGGGTCTGAGGTCATCACCACGGGGTCTGCGGTCATCACCAGGGGTCTGAGGTCATCACCACGAGTCTGAGGTCATCACCACGGAGTCTGAGGTCAGCACCAGGGGTCTGAGGTCATCACCACGGGGTCTGAGGTCATCACCACGGAGTCTGAGGTCAGCACCAGGGGTCTGAGGTCATCACCACGGGGTCTGAGGTCAGCACCACGGGGTCTGAGGTCATCACCACGGGGGTCTGAGGTCATCACCACGGGGTCTGAGGTCATCACCACGGGGTCTGAGGTCATCACCAGGGGTCTGAGGTCATCACCACGGGGTCTGAGGTCATCACCACGGGGTCTGAGGTCATCACCACGGGGTCTGAGGTCAGCACCACGGGGTCTGAGGTCATCACCACCCCCAGAGGGCATAAGGCTTACTTTGTCACGCGTGGCCATCCCACCTTGACCTCTACAGAGGACGTACATAAAGGCGAAGTGAGTGAAGAACATCTGACGTCAGGGCCATTATTGACGTGCGGGTCCACCACACTTAACACGTTCAGGTCAACAACATATCTTGTACGACCTGCAGGCTGACCTCCAGCACGACGTACGACCCTTCAGCACGACGGTGCGACCCTTGAGCACGATATACGACCCTTGAGCACGACGTACGACCCTTGAGCAAGACGTACGACCCTTGAGCACGACGCACGACCCTTGAGCACGATGTACGACCCTTCAGCACGACGGTGCGATCCTTCAGCACGACGTACGACCCTCCAGCAAGACGGTACGACCCTTCAGCACGACGTACGACCCAAGGGTATGATATCCTGGCCTTTGACCTGACCTAAAAGGGTCAGGTCAAAAGACCAGGCTATAACACCTATGGATCGTACCGTCGTGCTGAAGGGTCGTGCCGTCGTGCAGGTGATACAGTACTGTAGTTGGCTCCTACAGCGGGTAATACAGTATTGTAGTTGGCCTACTACAGAGGGTAATACAATACTGTAGTTGGCCTGCTGCAGCAGGAAATACAGTACTGTAGTTACCACAGCGGTTAATACAGTACTTTAGTTGCCCTAATACAGCTGTAAATACAGCACTGTAATTGGCCTACTACAGTAGGTAATACAGTAGTGTAGTTGGTTTATTTCATCTTTTGTTGTTGCATGTGTTGGCGCTGCAGATGTAACCTCCAACACCTGTTGCTGCCTCTCACACCTCATCCCTCCAACACCTGTTGCTGCCTCTCACACATCATCTCTCCATCACCTGTTGCTGCCTCACACACATCATTCCTCTAACACCTGTTGCTGCCTCTCACACATCATACCTCCAACACCTGTTGCTGCCTCTACCACATCCCTCCAACACCTGTTGCTGCCTCTCACACCACATCCCTCCAACACCTGTTGCTGCCTCTACCACATCCCTCCAACACCTGTTGCTGCCTCTCACACCTCATCCCTCCAACACCTGTTGCTGCCTCTCACACATCATTCCTCCAACACCTGTTGCTGTGTGTCGTCTCGTTATCAAGGACGTAAATGCTACGTCACTCTTCGCACGGACGCTACAACACCATGTGTAACACCTGTTTATACAACCATCATAACCCTTCAATAACCAGACATGGTTGTGTTATACAAACACCTTCCCTTGTGCACGATACACTACGACTATTTGACACAACGGTACGACCCGTGTACGACGGTGCGACCCGTGTGTAAGACGGTACGACCCTTGTGTAAGACGATACGACCCTTGTGTACGACGGTATGACCTTTATGTGCAACAGTACGACCCTTGTGTACGTCGGTACGACCCTTGTGTACGACGGTACGACCCTTGTGTGCGACGGTATGACCCTTGTGTGCAACAGTGCGACCCTTGTGTACGACGATACGACCCGTGTGCGACGGTATGACCCTTGTGTGCAACAGTGCGACCCTTGTGTACGACGGTACGACCCTTGTGTGCGACGGTGTGACCCCTGAGCACGACGTATGATTCAAACACGAAGTAACGACCCTTGAGCAATTAAGTACGTCTTTTGAGTACCACGAGACGACCCCTGAGCCAGATGGCACGACCCTAGGGTAACATGAGCGTGACCTTTGACCTGACCCTGTACAAAAATGCCACCGTTTCCAACATTTCTCAGTCAACAACTTTCAAACCTTGGCACCACAAATGTGGAACCCTCACATCATTTTTGAACCAACAACTTCTGTATAATAGTAAACAAAAATATTTTTTATGAATTTGTTTATATTGGTCGAGAGAGAGTTGAGGCTGGCGGTGACATGCGGGCAAGGAGGGAGGGTTGTAGAGACCAGACCAGAGGGTTGTAGTGATGAGGGAGGGTTGTAGAGACCAGACCAGAGGGTTGTAGTGAGGAGGGAGGGTTGTAGTGACCAGACCACAGGGTTGTAGTGATGAGGGAGGGTTGTAGAGACCAGACCACAGGGTTGTAGTGATGAGGGAGGGTTGTAGAGACCAGACCAGAGGGTTGTAGTGAGGAGGGAGGGTTGTAGAGACCAGACCAGAGGGTTGTAGTGAGGAGGGAGGGTTGTAGTGACCAGACCACAGGGTTGTAGTGATGAGGGAGGGTTGTAGAGACCAGACCACAGGGTTGTAGTGATGAGGGAGGGTTGTAGTGACCAGACCAGAGGGTTGTAGTGCGGAGGGAGGGTTGTAGAGACCAGACCACAGGGTTGTAGTGATGAGGGAGGGTTGTAGTGACCAGACCAGAGGGTTGTAGTGAGGAGGGAGGGTTGTAGAGACCAGACCACAGGGTTGTAGTGATGAGGGAGGGTTGTAGTGACCAGACCAGAGGGTTGTAGTGAGGAGGGAGGGTTGTAGAGACCAGACCACAGGGTTGTAGTGATGAGGGAGGGTTGTAGAGACCAGACCACAGGGTTGTAGTGATGAGGGAGGGTTGTACAGACCAGACCAGAGGGTTGTAGTGCGGAGGGAGGGTTGTAGAGACCAGACCAGAGGGTTGTAGTGCGGAGGGAGGGTTGTACAGACCAGACCAGAGGGTTGTAGTGCGGAGGGAGGGTTGTACAGACCAGACCAGAGGGTTGTAGTGCGGAGGGAGGGAGGGTTGTAGAGACCTGTTCAGTAATGTAACCACAACAGGTTAAGTACATAAGAGTTGTGGTTTCATTACTTACAATGATCTAATCCTTAATACCGTATAAGTGTCAAAGTCATTAAGTATAAGTAAGGAGGTACCCAGATGAGTTAGCTTTGATATTGATACTGCCTGCTACATGTCGGTACGACCATGTAGCACATCGCTACGACCCTCGAGCACGTCGTTACGACCCTGGAGCACGTCGTTACGACCCTGGAGCATATCGCTACGACCCTGCAGCACGTCGGTACGACCCTGGAGCACATCGGTGCGATCCTGGAGCACGTCGGTACGACCCTGGAGCACATCGGTACGATCCTGCAGCACGTCGGTACGACCCTGGAGCACATCGGTGCGATCCTGGAGCACGTCGGTACGACCCTGGAGCACATCGGTACGATCCTGCAGCACGTCGGTACGACCCTGGAGCACGTCGGTACGACCCTCGAGCACGTCGGTACGACCCTCGAGCACGTCGGTACGACCCTGGAGCATATCGCTACGACCCTGCAGCACGTCGGTACGACCCTGGAGCACATCGGTACGATCCTGGAGCACGTCGGTACGATCCTGGAGCACGTCGGTACGACCCTGGAGCACATCGGTACGATCCTGCAGCACGTCGTTACGACCCTGGAGCATATCGCTACGACCCTGCAGCACGTCGGTACGACCCTGGAGCACATCGGTACGATCCTGGAGCACGTCGGTACGATCCTGGAGCACGTCGGTACGACCCTGGAGCACATCGGTACGATCCTGCAGCACGTCGTTACGACCCTGGAGCACGTCGTTACGACCCTGGAGCACATCGGTAAGACCCTGGAGCATCTCGGTACGATCCTGGAGCATGTCGGTACGACCCTAGAGCAAGTCGGTACGACCCTGGAGAACGTCGGTACGACCCTGCAGCACGTCGGTTCGACCATCGAGCACGTTGGCACGACCCTGGAGCACGTCGGTACGACCCTGGAGCACGTCGGTACGACCCTGGAGCACATCGCTACGACCCTGGAGCACGTCGATACGACCCTGGAGCATGTCGGTACGACCCTGGAGCACGTCGGTACGACCCTGGAGCATGTCGGTACGACCCTGTAGCACGTCGGTACGACCCTGGAGCATGTCGGTACGACCCTGTAGCACGTCGGTACGATCCTGGAGCATATCGCTACGACCCTGCAGCACGTCGGTACGGCCCTGGAGCACGTCGGTACGACCCTGGAGCATATCGTTACGACACTGCAGCACGTCGGTACGACCCTGGAGCACGTCGGTACGACCCTGGAGCACATCGCTACGACCCTGGAGCACGTCGGTACGACCCTGGAGCACATCGCTACGATCCTGCAGCACGTCGGTACGACCCTGCAGCACGTCGGTACGACCCTCGAGCACGTCGGTACGACCCTGGAGCCCATCGGTACGATCCTGCAGCACGTCGGTACAACCCTGGAGCACATCGGTACGATCCTGCAGCACGTCGGTACGACCCTGGAGCACGTCGGTACGACCCTCGAGCACGTCGGTACGACCCTGGAGCATATCGCTACGACCCTGCAGCACGTCGGTACGGCCCTGGAGCACGTCGGTACGACCCTGGAGCATATCGCTACGACACTGCAGCACGTCGGTACGACCCTGGAGCACGTCGGTACGACCCTGGAGCACATCGCTACGACCCTGAAGCACATCGCTACGACCCTGGAGCACGTCGGTACGACCCTGGAGCATGTCGGTATGACCCTGTAGCACGTCGGTACGACCCTGGAGCATGTCGGTACGACCCTGTAGCACGTCGGTACGATCCTGGAGCACATCGGTACGACCCTGGAGCACGTCGGTACGACCATTTGAGTAAATCGGTACAGTCAAAGGCCAGTCACCACACCCAAGAGTCGTACCGTCGTGGTGGAGGGTCGTACCGTCGTGGCGGAGGGTCGTACCGTCGTGGCGGAGGGTCGTACCGTCGTGCTGGAGGGTCGTACCGTAGTGCTGGAGAGTCGTACCGTCAAGCTAGAGGGTCGTAGCGTCGTGGTGGAGGGTCGTAGCGTCGTGGTGGATGGTCGCACCATCGTGGTGCAGGGTCGTAGCTTCGTGTTGGAGGGTCGTACCGTCGTGGAGGGTCGTACCGTTGTGCTGGAAGGTCGTAGCGTCGTGGAGGGTCGTACCGTCGTGCTGGAAGGTTGTAGCGTCGTGGAGGGTCGTAGCGTCGTGGTGGAGGGTCGTAGCGTCGTGGTGGAGGGTCGTAGCGTCGTGGTGGAGGGTCGTACCGTCGTGGTGGAGGGTCGTACCGTCGTGGTGGAGGGTCGTACCGTCGTGATCCCAGGGAGAGAGTCGGCGCGACATCCACCAGCGCTACACACACGACCCCTATTAATAATACGTTAAGACCGCAATTCCCCTTGAGTTAAGGAGGGACTAGAGCCTTTATAGACCAGGAGGAGATCCTGTGGCTTGGCACTATGTGCGGCTCCTTTCACCCCGGCCCTAGCAACCAACATGGCGGACCCTAGCAACCAGGCAGCTCCACCTAGTGTGGGTTACCTGTCCAGCCACCCACCCACCAACCCGCCCTCCCTGGAGTATATCGTTTGGTATACTGCCCTGAGGACGGGGGTATATCGTCAGGTATACTGCCCTGAGGACTGGGGTATATCGTCAGGTATACTCCCCTGAGGACTGGGGTATATCGTCAGGTTAGGTTAGGTTAGGTAAGGTTAGGTTAGATCAAGGTAGGTTAGGGTGGGTTGGGTTGGGTTGCGTTGGGTTGGGTTAGCTCAAGGTAGGTTAGGTTAGGTTAGGTTAGCTCAAGCTAGGTTAGGGTGGGTTGGGTTGGGTTGGCTCAAGGTAGGTTAGGTTAGGTTAGGTTAGCTCAAGGTAGGTTAGGGTGGGTTGGGTTGGGTTGGGTTGGGTTAGCTCAAGGTAGGTTAGGTTAGGTAAGGTTAGCTCAAGCTAGGTTAGGGTGGGTTGGGTTGGGTTGGGTTAGCTCAAGGTAGGTTAGGTTAGGTTAGGTTAGCTCAAGGTAGGTTAGGGTGGGTTGGGTTGGGTAGGGTTAGCTCAAGGTAGGTTAGCTTAGGTTAGGTTAGGTTAGGTTAGGTTAGCTCAAGGTAGGTTAGGGTGGGTTGGGTTGGGTAGGGTTAGCTCAAGGTAGGTTAGGTTAGGTTAGGTTAGATTAGCTCAAGGTAGGTTAGGGTGGGTTGGGTTGGGTAGGGTTAGCTCAAGGTAGGTTAGGTTAGGTTAGGTTAGGTTAGCTCAAGGTAGGTTAGGGTGGGTTGGGTTGGGTTCGGTTGGGTTAGCTCAAGGTAGGTTAGGTTAGGTTAGGTTGGGTTAGGTTAGCTCAAGGTAGATTAGGGTGGGTTGGGTTGGGTTGGGTTGAGTTAGCTCAAGGTAGGTTAGGTTAGGTTAGTTTAGGTTAGCTCAAGGTAGGTTAGGATGGGTTAGGTTGGGTTGGGTTGGGTTAGCTCAAGCTAGGTTAGGTTAAGTTAGGTTAGGTTAGGTTAGCTCAAGGTAGGTTAGGGTGGGTTGGGTTGGGTTGGGTTAGCTCAAGGTAGGTTAGGTTAGGTTAGGTTAGGTTGGCTCAAGGTAGGTGAGGGTGGGTTAGGTTGGGTTGGGTTGGGTTAGCTCAAGCTAGGTTAGGTTAGGTTAGGTTAGGTTAGCTCAAGGTAGGTTAGGGTGGGTTGGGTTGGGTTAGCTCAAGGTAGGTTACGTTAGGTTAGGTTAGGTTAGCTCAAGGTAGGTTAGGTTGGGTTGTGTTGGGTTGGGTTAGCTCAAGGTAGGTTAGGTTAGGTTAGGTTAGCTCAAGGTAGGTTAGGGTGGGTTTGGTTGGGTTGGGTTAGCTCAAGTTAGGTTAGGTTAGCTCAAGGTAGGTTAGGGTGGGTTGGGTTGGGTTGGGTTAGCTCAAGGTAGGTTAGGTTAGGTTAGGTTAGCTCAAGGTAGGTTAGGGTGGGTTGGTTGGGTTGGGTAGCTCAAGGTAGGTTAGGTTAGGTTAGGTTAGGTTGGGTTAGGTTAGCTCAAGGTAGGTTAGGTGGGTTGGGTTGGTTGGGTTAGCTCAAGGTAGTTAGGTTAGCTCAGGTAGGTTAGGGTGGGTTGGTTGGGTTAGCTCAAGTAGGTTAGGTTAGGTTAGTCAAGGTAGGTTAGGGTGGGTTGGGTTGGTTGGGTTAGCTCAAGGTAGGTTAGGTTAGCTCAAGTAGGTTAGGTTAGGTTAGCTTCAA